>NC_134354.1:621486919-621774142 GCF_048569485.1 Anomaloglossus baeobatrachus
GGAGGCCGCCATTGCGCTCCTGCGCATGCGCACTTTGATCTACTCTGCTGAGGGCAGAGAAAAGTACTGTAATGTGCAGGCACGAGGAAAGGTCAACGACCGCATGTGCCTGTGCACTACAGTACTTTGATCTGCCCTCAGCCGGTGCATGTGCAGAAGTGCAATGGAGGCCTCTGTGTGAATCATGCAGGATACATCATGCGTACAGGGCTGGGAAGGAGGACGGCGATCATACAAGATGGAGGAGGTGCCAGACCAAGAGCAGTGACACCCATTGTACAGGACCACTCCTAGGTGAGTATTATAAAGATGTTTTTTTACGTTCTATAGCGTGGCCTGGGCTCTTATATATAGCATTCGGGAATGCTGTATAGAAGAGCTTACTGGTGGTGGCTGCAGCAGCTCATAAGGGATAAACCTGGTTACAGGTTGCCTTTAAATTGCCTTCTGTGCCTACCTCAAATGCAATAGGGTCAAGATCCCTACAGTGTGAAAGGGGCTGACTTTCTGGATCAATTTAATAGCTACAGTAAGTCCGCTTCCTACTTTCTCTATGCATCAGCTGTGACAAAGAAGTGGGAGAGCTAAGCTATTCTCATAAGCGCTCAGCTAACCCCCTTCACACGGCTAGAAGTGAAGTTACTGAATTCAGATTTAAGGATACAACTGTGATAATTGAAGATGTATCAATTACTTATTTAGGCTCTGTGCGCACTGGGAAGTGGAATTTTCTTGAGAAAATTCCGCATGCCCTCAAAGATTACCGCACCCGCGGTAAAAAACCGCGGGAAACCGCACCCGAAAACCGCATGCGGTTTGCCGCGGTTTGCTGCGGTTTTACCGCGGTATTATTCGCGGTTTTGCCGCGTGCGGGTTGGGATGTGCTTTATTGCATTCAATGCAATAAAGCACATTGAAGAAAAAAGAAAAAAAAAAAAAAAAAAGTCATTTAATTCTGAGAGTAGATAGACAGAAGAATAGTTAGAGGGATAAATAGACAGAGGGATAGATAGATAGATAGAGGGATAGACAGATCGCTGCATTTCCCACGGTCGGCAGTGAGTTCACATTACCGGCCGTGGGAAATGACCGGTAATTACCTCTGCTGCTTTCATTCAGCCTGTGTCTGTGACAGTCGCGGCTGGATGGAAGCAGCGCTGGACGTCGGACCTGGATTACGCCGGAGCTTTGTTTGGGAGGGGTTAATAAAATGGTGAACGAGGCTTGTTTGTTTTATTTAAAATAAAGGATTTTTGGTGTCTGTTTTTTTCACTTTACTTACGGGTTGATCATGTCAGCTGTCACATAGACGCTGCCATGATCAAGCCTGGGGTTAATGGCGGTGGTCCCCCATCACCATTAACCCCTTGTATTACCTTGCCACCACTGCTACACGGTGGCAAGAAGAGCCGAGGACACGCCGGTATTGTCGCATATTGCATGCGACAGTGCCGGGGCAGCTGCGGCTGATATTCTCGGCTGCCGGAGGGGGAGTGAGGCGGGGGACATTACCCCTGCCCCTCTCCCTCCCCAGCCTGAGGATACCGGGCCGCCGCTGTGTGCTTACCTCGGCTGGAAGGTAAATATGCAGCGGAGCCCACGTTCTTTTTTTTCTATATTTCCGTTTTCTTTCTATGTGTGTTCTATGTGTCTGTGTCTATGTGATCTATGTGTCTGTGATGTCTGTGTCTGTGATCTGTGTGTGTTTACTCTGCACGGCTTCCTCTTCCTGTAATGACATCACTTCCCTGCAAAACCGCAAGCAAGTGATGCACATTACCGGAGGTAAACCGCAAAATACCGCAGGGAATAACACAGGAAAACGCAGTGAACCGCACAGAATTTGCTGCCTGCGTTATTCCCTGCGGGATTTCTTGATTAACATTGAGTCAATGGAGTAAAATCCCGCAGCGCTGTGCGGAAAAGAAGTGACATGCACTTGTTTTTGCTGCGGGATTCCCGCAGCAAAACATGCAGCTGTCAAATTCCGCCCAGTGCGCACAGGATTTTTTTTCTCCATAGGATTTGCTGGTGATTCACTGCAGAGATGTTATGAACATTTTCTGCAGCGAAACATGCAGCAAATCCGCGGCAAAATCCGCGAAAAATCCGGTAAGTGCGCACATAGCCTTAGGCAGATTTCAGTATAATTTTCTTTTGTCTGAATGGCCCATTTAATTTGACATGTCATAACCTGGAAATTCTGCTAATCTGTCACTTGTTGCAGCTATATACAGAATAGAACCGAAAGACAGGTCAGAGTGAGCTAATTATGAGACTCTGTGATAGCTGTACAGATATTCACACACATATATACATGGACTCGTTATGTGTATTGATTAGTAGCTGTCTGGAAAGGTGCAGACAAATAGGATATGTGTAATTTACAGAGTGAACAGCGAAATCTGCTAGAAATCTGGAGATGTAATCTATATTCAATTACACCTAAACAAAGTATAATGAGGGCATAAAGGAGACATCGCCTGCCTGGAAACAGGCGTCCGGAGCAGGAACGTGACCGCTGTTCTTTGATTGGGGGTTGTGTAGACGGTTCTGCACCCAGGTCTCTGTACAGAGACTGTCGGCTGTCACACGAGGGCATGGGAGCTAATTGGTATTCTTCCTCTTTGTTTAAGCCATCAATCTAATAAACTGTTCCATTTGCATACATTCATATTTCCAGACACAAGTTATATGAGGAATGCCCCACCTAAACCTCCAGTTGCATGCAGGCCACCACATATTCTGACTAATTAGAAACTACTGTGCCCTAAACTAATTAGTTATGCTAGCAAGCCTGTGCTTCTGTCAAACAGTGCAAGCAATTAAGGCTTGTGTTCCCCGAACATCAGAGCTTTATTTACTGCCAGCCATAAGAATAGATATTCTCACGCAGACAATTCCTTTCATCGGCTGGATTTTCAATAGCATTCTGTTTCTATCTCTGTTATGCCGAGAATGCTAATGCCTTAAGGGCATAAGATCTGTCTTCTACAGAATATTTTTTCATAAAAGCGACCTTCGTTGCATACAAAATTCCATCTATTTTATTGTGTCATTTCCTAAGAACTATGTTTTTAACCTAGAGCATTTCAGCTTCCTCAAGCAGATTTAAATGAACCGTTCCTAGGGGAGGATGCCACAGCCTATATCTCCATGTCTGTAAAGGAAAAAATACATATACAGGGAGCTCTAAGCAGCAAAATAAGGTTTAATGTGACATTTTACAATTTCCATGTTGCTAGGAGTCATTTCAGCTGATTCTAAACTAGAAATAAATATTACTAAACAAGAACCAGTCTGCTTTTCTTTTATGTCAAAAACTTTTTTTTTGTCAGCTATGATACAATAGGACCAGTTAAAGTGCCGTTCTGGTTTTGAGCACCCATCTACATCTCTGGCAATGATGGGCGGGTTATTAGACTGACACTACATGTATATTTATTAGCATAGTACAGGCTAAATAAAAGACCGATAGGAAACAAAGAGGGCTGGCTGTGGTAGACCAAGCTCAGGGTTAGTGATACCACAACATGCTAGGTACATAAACTACATTTAAAGTGGTGGTCCAAAGCCAAACTAATTTTTATTTTAAAACCCTATTTAGTGCCATAATCTAAACTACTGTCTAATATAGTTGAATTAAAATTTCCCAATCCATCACTATCTAACGGCTATTCAATTTTTTTCCTTAAGTACTGTCACATGACGCTTTGTTTAAGAATCCCAGTGCATGCTGGAATACTCAAACAAAAGAGTCATCAGGGGGCAGAAGCTGCGATCACTACTACATCCTTTGTACCTTCCCTGAAACAAAGCGTCATCAGTTCATTTCATGGGCAGAGCTAGTCCATGTGTGCTGTTCACTGTGCACAATGACGCATTCCCTCTGTTGTTGGTTCAGATCAGAAGTCATAAGTCAGCAATAAAGCGGTTTCAGAATGCCCGGCTTGCAGAGACCAGTGACTTCACTTGCGCGGCTAGTGCTGGTATATGAACGCTGGGAATTCTAAGACTAGCATAGTACCCGTGGGTATAACCTACTATTTTGACATTAAAAAAATCTCTTTTAAATGTTATTTCTCATTTTTATAAAAGTTTTTGTTGCTTAATTTTCAATATAACTAGCTGCATCAGGAATCTGGCTGCATAAGTCCTATACTAAACTCATGCTTTCTGTCCTGCACAGATGAACAGTCATCTCATTGTCATCAGGATTACAATGACATATAACACCTCAACTAATAATAGGATCCACCATTCACAATAGGTGAAGTTTCTTCACAATGACCTCCGCTCAGATCACAGAATGAATAGAAAGCTCTCATCTAGAACTATTTGATTCAACGCCAAAATTGTAGCTTTCTTTGCTTATGAGGCTGCTGAAAAATTGTCTGTACAGAACAGGAAGCATGAGAGTTTAATTTGGAGTAGTGACTGGAGAGAAAATGGCACGATTTCTGTACTGTTAAATATAGTCCTATGAAAGAATTAAAAAATAAAAAAAAAAAAACCCCAGTGCCCTAATTCATGAAGAGCTCTGCTGTTCCTTAATCCAAAAATATTACTCCACACAACGGCTGAAGTATGATTTTTGGTATGGGTGCACAGAGGCACACCCGACGAAAAGACCCTCCTGATTCATTAAGAGGCTTGCACCTCTTAATGAATGATGAGCCTCTAACTTCAGTACATCCTCTCATCAAGACTGGGGAGAAAAATTGCTAGCCTTGATGAATCCTGGCCTAAATATTGTCAAAAAATGCAAAAAAAAATTATAAATAAAAAAATGAATATACATATACACTGTATATCACAAAAGTGAGTATACCCCATCACATTCTTGCAAAATAAATTATATCTCTTCATGGTATAATACTGAAGATATGACAATGTAATGTAGTGTACAAGTTGTATAACAGTGTAAATTTAGTTTTTCCGTCTAAATAACTGAACACAGCCCCTGCTATGACCTGGGATGGACAGTACAGCACATCTTCACAGGCACCTGTCCTATTAAAGGAAATTTGTCAGCAGGTTTTTGCTATGTAATCTGAGAGAATAATGATATAGTAGCTGAAAGACTAATTCCAGGTATGTGTCACTTATTAGGCTGTGTGCTCTAGTTTCAATAAGGGTTTGCTCACACTGACGTATATAAAAAATAAATAAAAATCTGTCTCAACCTGAAAATTAGGAGGAGTGAAGTCGGTTTGGGATTTCGTATGTAACATCAATGTGCAATTTATTTCTCACATAGCAGTCGTACACCAACCATATGATGTGTATGCCATCCGTATTTTTTTTTCTCAGCAGCTATTGTTCAACATAGGACAGGACCATTTACAGAATTATATGCTTCAGAATGGTACTGTATTTTAAAAAAACAGATGCCACTAGGAGGGTCCATGTGGCGTCCATTTTTTTATCTCGCACCCATACACTTAATTAAGCGAGTCTTGTCCGATTTACACTTCCACTCGCAGCATCCTGCAAATTTTTCCTCAGGCCAAATACAGCTGAGGAAAAAAAAATGGCAGCTCTGCACTGCTCCATGGAATACTATTTGTCCGAGTGCAATACCTTTCTTTCTCGCATTGCACTCATCCTACTTATACGCCCGTATAAGTGAACCCTAAAACTGTAGTCTAGGTCTTACTCATGCGCCAAGCCCTAAATGCAAAAAGTGACTATGGCAAGCAGCTATGTATATTTAATAATTTATTTGTTATGTCAATTCCTTTGGTGGGAAATTTTCTTTAACTTTTATTGCGTGCGAGTGGAGGGGTTATCTATTTAGCATTTGAACCCTAAAATGGATTACCTAACTAGGAAACATTTGTGTGATTTGCTAATATAGGTATGCAAAATTTGGGTTGAGGAAAATGGTTTCAAATCCAATGACTGATGACAAAAACAAAACATTTTATTTTTAACTATCATGAATGAGTTTTGCTCAAAAGGCGCATGAAAATACACAGAAGCATGAGAAATCTTTATTGTAGATTTATTGGGATAGGTCAGGTTGTCAAGTTTGGGTCAGAAGACCTGCAGCCAGTCGGTGCATTTAAAGGGAACCCATCAGGTCCAATATGCACCTAGAACCATGAGCAGTTCTGGGTGCATATTATTAATCCCTGCCTAACCGTCCCTGTATAGACTAGCATAAACAAACAGATCTTTAGAAAAAGTATTTCTAAACATCTTTTACTGTATGTTAATGAGCGCAGGGACTAGTCCCCTGGGCGTTAGATCCCCAGGCCAGTCTGCTTCATTAGCATCTTAGTACACCCCTGTGGGCTCCTGTGGGTGTGTTAACATGCTAATGAATACCCAGCATCACAGGATGATCTCACCTCTCCGCTGCCATCGCGTCCGACATCAGATTTTGGCTCCGTGCACATGACCCCGGAGTTTGGGTCATGCGCACTACTTCAGTTTGAAGCCAGGACGCGTACACCCGACTTCATAGTGCGCATGAAACAAACTCTGGGATCATGCGCACTGAGCCAAAAACCCCTGTCGGACGCGATGGCAGCGAAGAGGTGAGTGACATCATCCTGTGACGCTGCACATTCATTAGCATGTTAGCACACCCACAGGGGTGTACTAACATGCTAAATGGAGCAGACTAGCCAGGGGATCTAACGGCCAGGGGACTAGTTCCCTCGCTCATTAGCATACGATATAAGATCTTTATTAATACTTTTTCTAAAGATCCCTTTATCTATGCTAGTGTATACAGGGACGATTAGGCAGGGATTAGCAACATGCACCCAGAACTGTTCGTGGTTCTGGGTGCATACTGGACCTGACAGGTTCCCTTTAAGTCCATACAAGGACTGTGATGCACGGTGTCATGGACACAGGCCGAGAAATCATGGAGGTAAAATGCCGTAAGAGGCGATCAAAACACTGCATCTACACCAAAATGGAATTTTATAAACATCAGCTCATGGTGCAAAGAATAAGTACTCACACAGCCCCAGATAATGAAAAATTAGACAGTTACGGGCATTCAAAAATGGTGCCAAAAGCATTTTTTTCTACCACTTAACATAATTAAACCAACTGTACATGTTTGGCATCTACGAACTTGTACTGACCTGGGAAATTGTATGTAGTGAACATGGTAAATATATTTAAAAAAAAAACAAAAAAAAAAAATTTTTCTTTTGCAATTTCACTGCACTTGGTATTATTTTCCCGTTCTCCAGTACACTATGTGGTAGAATGAATGGTGGCGTTCACAAGTACAACTCAATAGATAAAGATGGACAGCAACCAAGAGCAGGTGGAGGAATCACATTGCATCTATGGCAGAATAAAAAAAGCTATGTTTCCACCTACCATAAGTCTTTTTCAAGCATGGTAGATGGAAACACTGCACATATGGCAAAATGAAAACGTTATGTGACTCCTTCACCTGCTCTGTGACGCTGTCAATCTTTATCTATTGATTTATGCTACTAAAAGGGATTCCTTGGATTATTTGATGGTGCGTCCACCAAATTTTGGGCTTTTTGGATGTCCTAATTTGAGTGCAGCCAGCCTTCCTTTGCTGTTCAAAGGTACAATTTGTCCTGTAAACTACAAGCCTTCATACGGTTATATTGACGGAAAAATAAAAAAAGTTATGGCTCTTGGAAGAAAAAACAAAAGCGCAAAACTCAAAATGGTGACTGCGAGGAGTTGATATCCCATTGTGTAGACAAGTGCACCTGATTTCTTCTCTTACTCCTGATGAAGCAGGAGATTTAATATTATGAATCAATGTGTTAGGAATCATTCTTTGGGTGGACCCTATCCTTTGTACGGATTGCGTACTATATGGATATGAACTTATTTAATGTATGCCTTTTTCTTGACAGACATGACTACCTATGACTGTGTCTATTATATGTAATTTATGTGTTTATGTTGTTGATGGCTTTTGTAACTGTGTCATTATTAATTATTATTTGCACAGCATTTTTACATACCAGAATGTTAGTCCAATTGTAATGCATTTTTACCATTTTTTATACCTTGTTTTATATGTATATAGGAAGGCTATGTGGTAGCTCATATTGTATATAGGAAGGCTATATGGTGGCTCAGACATGTACCTAGGAAGCTATGTGGGGCTCATAATGTATATAGGAGGCTATGTGAGGGTCTCATAATGTACAAAGGGGGCTATGAGGGTTTATAATATACATAGGAGGCTTCGTAAGGCTCAGTGTACATAGGAGGCTATGGTCTCATACTGTTTAATCAGGGAGCTATCTATGTAGGGGCTCATGCTGTATATAGAGGGGCTGTGTGTGGGCTCATACTCTATATAGGGGATGTCAGCATATCGAATTCTGCTCAATATTAAGTTATGCAATTAATAGACTAAGACTATTGACCAATGGACGTAGAGTGTAGTTTTTACAGCATGGAGCGCCAGTTACGTCGATCTTATTGTTGTGCTTTATTAGAGATTGCTTGCTTGTCAGTTTAAGGTACACAATTTGAAGGGTGAAGGGGTTGTAAGAGTGCCATCCTAGTTTGCCTCCCTGGATTCTAGTAGTAGTAGTAGTAGGTTGTTCTGCATCTGGTGGATGAATCTTTAGTTCCTCTCTGCAAGGGGCTTCTCTAATACACAATCCTGAAGACAGGGTCGGAGACTGGGCTTCTGCAACATTCATAATTTGAGCTTCATGTAGAAAATGTCTAAAGGGGGTGGGCGTAATAAGTACTTCTGCCCATTCAGTGGACTGATCCTAGGAGAAGAAGTACAATAAGACACATGTTTATTTAGAGAGGATGTTGGTGCTGTGAGGTGGAGGGGCAAGAATCTGCTGCTGCGGCCAAGTCCTGGTGCCTGTAGATGGACTATAGAGATTGAAGCTGGATACACAATTGTGATATCCGGTCACTATACCCGTCGTCTGGATTTGAGGAACTATCACAACGACTATTGTTGCCGGCTGAAGCTGGATACACTCACTATGGTTGTGGCATCCATCATCTGGAAGAGCATATGGACTATTGTTGCTGTCTGGAAATGGATACACGAGCTACAGGCATGACATCAGTCGTCAGGAGCAGCATAAGGACAGTTGCTGCCGACTGCAGCTGGATACATGCACTACGGTCGTGACATCCATTGTCTGGAGGAGCATAAGAACTATTGGTGCCTGCCATCTAGAAATGGATACTTGCACTATGGACATGCCATCAGTTGTCTGGAACAAAATAAGGACTAATGTTGCCAGCTGGAGCTGGATACACGCGCTATGGCCGTGGCATCCGTCAAATGGAGGAGCATAAGGACTGTTGTTGCTGGCTGGAGCTGAAAACATGTGCTACGATCATAGTATTAATCGTCTGGAGGAGTATAGGCTGTGACGGCAGACTATAGCGGCGGGAGATACAAACGCTGTAGGCCAACCAAAAGTTGGGAGACAGTGGGTATCACGTGGTATGGGGGCAGTGGAACTACAGGTCCTGGGTTGGATTCTCATGGACTGGGAACCTCTGATATGACAATCTACCTCAAGCTGCTGTAAGACCGTGGATGAAAGAAATAAATATAATTGCATTGATAACCTGCCTAGGCGATTAATACAACACAACCTCAGATCTTCACAAGTACTATAAAAATTATTATAGCTGATATCTTAATATTAAACAGAATTAATTTCAGCCTATTGGTGCGCCTATCCACACCAGTCATGTGGCCCTTCAGGAAAGTTAGTGCTCTCCCCTGATCTAGACTATGTCCACTGTCGAACATACACCTCATGAGTGTACATGCCTGACCTTGGCTATAGGCATCATGCACCTACCCTAATAACCATATATCTGGCTTTTACACACATATCCAATTCAAAAGGTTTAGCAGGTATGATGTCATAGGGATGCCAACCAACCACGGAGGGCAGTAAAATCATGGAAACGTAGAAGACTCACCTTTGTTGAAAGTACTTTAAATGTGCTTTGTTCTGGCACAATGGAATGAAATAAGAAGAGTGTCAGGTTGTAATTTTCTTCTGAAGGAAGGTTCACATTTAATGTTAACTGTAAAAGAGAAATGCAATCCAAGTTATAGAAAAACAGAAAGATACTTTATAAAATGAGAAAAAGAGTAAACCTCAGAACAATGTGCACAGACTGTTCCCTGCACAGCGATGCCTCATATTACTGTGAAAAATGAATACTGAAAGAAATGATTCTTAATTAAGATCCAGGGTCAATTGTAAATATATGCAGCAGCATATTCTGAATCGCCGGCATTCACATACAGTCGTGGTGAGCAGGTGCTTCTTTTCAAGTCTTAGAAATTGGTATGTAGGGCTGACATGAACTAATGTTATTTCACAAAATAAAAAAATGTAGCCATTATACAGGATGGGATATGCTAGGAGGTAATCCACAGCTGTCAAATTACTGGAGGCATGGTCATAATTTAAACAGGGGCACATCTCTGTGGAGTGAAAAGGTTTTTGTTTTTTGTTTTTTTTCTCAATGAAAATTTTATTTTGTTTGTGTTATGTTTTGCTTTTTCTGTTATTTTAAGAAAGTTCAGTCATGGCTGAAAGTGTTGGCACCCTTGAAATTCTTACAGAAAATGAAGTATTTCTCCAAGAAAATTAGTGCAATTACACATTTTGTTATAGACATGTTTATTTTATCTGTGTGTATTGGAACAACACAAAAAAAACTGAGGAAAGAAGGCAAATAGAACATAAATTGCCAAAAAAAATAAAAATAAATAAAATGGGCCGAACAAAATAATTGGCACCAAAAGTATGGGTTAACAACTTTGTATTAAGCATGTAATTCTCATTTAAGCTCGCCTGTGGACTGTGAGTAGAAGCACCCAATTGAGCATCTCTGGAAAGACGTGAAAATGGCTGATAACCAACGTTCACCATCCAACCTGACGGAACTGGAGAGGATCTGCAAGGAAGAATAGCAGAGGATCCCCAAATCCAGGTGTGAAAAACTTGTACTAGCTCAAAAGAGTGCTTCTACTCAATACTGAGCAAAGGGTCTTAATACTTATGTCCATGTGATATTTCAGTTTTTCTTGTTTAATAAATTTGCAAAACTTTTTACGTTTGTTTTTTTCTGTCAAGATGGGGTCCAGAGTGTACATTAATGAGAAAAAAATGAACTTTTTTGAATTTACTAAATGGCTGCAATGAAACAAAGAGTGAAAAATTTAAAGGGGTCTGAATACTTTCCATACCAACTGTATGTATGTATGTATATACACACACACCTCAATACAGTCACTGCCAAAGCTGCACAATCACCTAGGAAACACTATCTGCCTAGTGGCCACCACCAACTGCTTATACAGGCCGATTGGGCAACTATTACAGATGGCGTATGGCTTCGGGAATGCATTTATAGGCGAATAAAGCCATTTAATTTTGTATATTTAGTTCAAAAAGTAGGCAGTGTTTATAAAAATATACAAAAGATGTTACAAAGGGGACAAATACTGTATATATAGTTACATAAAAGAGCTAAAGAAAACAAAAGTACTTGATCTGTGGTCGCAGGGGTGGCACAATTCTCTTTTTAGAGGGAAGCACTCCAATAGAAATATGGGACAACCCTACACAGAAATAGCTTTGAGGCATTGAAGAAGGATCATAATTTGGCATTTTGCTTTTATTAACACAAGTTCATTGCACATAACTCCCCTTTGGTGACTAATAACAGGGCTTATCTTCAGAGAACAACAGGATGTGTCTTAGTTAGAAAACTATGAGATTCCCAACTTTTACGATATATTTGCCCCTGGAGGCCCTAGGCGTGAGATAGTACCTCATTTTTCTTATCACGATTTTTTCTGTTCATAGATAGGATGCAAGGCATAGATATTGTCATCTATCTGATCTATATCCATTTGACAGAACCCCGGCCATCATCCAGCGACGGATGACAATGCTTTGCGTTCACCACTTCATTGCAATTCTGAAAATATCTATTATATTGATACAGTGCTGCATAACACCTCAATTCATAATTTCTAGAATTGGGAACAAAGGATTTGAATGTAGTCTAGTGTTCTGTTCGCTGAAGCTCTTCTCTCTAATGTTTGTAAATCTGTCCTTCTCTTCATGCTTGTGCATTTAAGCTGAGATTGTACATGCATCTGCTACACATTGAAAGAGAGGTCAGCTGCATAGGGGTCATGTAGTGGTAAAAGTGTAAGGCTATGTGCCCACGGGCGCTAGTACCTGCGGTTGTATCCGCAGGTACGAGCGCATGTTTCCCGCAGCTGCCTGCTGGCGTCCGCAGCTATTTTTAGCTGCTAGATTACAGCAGAATAGCTGCGGGAAACATGCGGACATTCACGCGGCTTACCTGCGGACGTCTCGGCCTCTCATCTCCATAGCAGAGGTGCGGGACATCCGCAGGTAATTCCGCATGAATAATTGACATGCAATTATACATACGGATGCCTACATCCGCATCATGTTCGGCAGCCGCACTTTCCGCAGCGTGGACACAGCACTCCCCATGTCCCATAGGATAACATGGAGAGTGCCTGTACATGCTAAACCCTGCGGATTTATCTGGAAAATCCAGAAAAATACGCAGGTTTTCCGCGGCAAAATCCGCACAAACAGGCTCCCGTGGGCACATAGCCTTAGCCTGTTTCAGTATTCATTATGATAATTAGGAGAGGTCTCACAGATTTCCAATCATATTCATAACACATGGATAATTGATTGAGATATAAAACGGTATTTTCCCACAGATTACCATCAGGGCCTAGCTGTCAAAATTTTATACTAGGGGCAAGCGCACAACACTGGTCCATAAGCAGCGACACACCTATTTACCATCACATCATCACATAAAGGAGCAGGTGTAACTAGGAAATCCCAAACAAACTTGACCCTAATGGATATGTTGACATTTGCCCCTGTAGACCCTATGGAAAGGAATTGTTACAATGATTATTCAGTATTATAAGGCTATTCAAAGAAAAAAAAAATAACTCCTGCACACCGGATAGAGAATGACTTGCTGATCATTGGGATGTGACCACAACTGCTGGGATGCAGCCACCAATATATATGGAAGCCCATCTTGACTGGAGCAGGTGCACACGCTCGACCTGCTTTCTCTGCAGTTAAAAAGAGAATAAATAGAGTAGAAGTCAAGGATTCGCAGCTATGCTTCATTCAATTTGAACTACATAGCCATGTTACTGGGGTTCCAGCGGCATGATCTCAGGATAGCTGGAGATTTTAACAATCAGACCTCTAAGCAATAATCAAGTCATCCCACTTTACGAATAAACCTTGAAGGGATGTCTGGCCTTCCTATACAAGTCTGCAATCTTGTGACTGCAGACTTGCGAATCCTCACAGTGTGCACACAGTTAGGATTCTCTGGTGCAAAGAGCAGGAGATTTGCATACATGTGTTTAAGTACCAACTAGACCTGAGCAACCGCGCTCAATACAAGTGAATTGAGAAATTAATTGAGCAAAACTGGACACACAAAGTCGGAATGTTGCCAAAAGTATGCTAATTGTACATGATTGCCCACTGCAGCACCAGAGAATCCTGAAAGCCCATGCACTGAGTGACTGCAGATTTGATCCCTAAGGCCAGATGATCCCTTTAAAAACTAAGTCAACCAAAAAACTATATCACCTCATTCATAAAAACAATGGATTCCCATGCAATGACTTAATAATACATATAAGTCCAAGAATGATATTTACACCTGGCATTTCTGCTTAGTGTACAGCCAGATCCTGGTGTTTGAACCCTCAGGTATTCTACTGAGAAATACAGGGAACACAATGCTTCCCTAGAACCTGTATACTGTAAAAAGATTAGCCCAAACCTCCAAATAGTAATGAAAACAATGACTAATAATATCAGAGGACAACCGTGCTTGACATAAATGGAACGAATATACTGTATGTTAGAAATGTGCTTTACAAGCAGAAGGATAGCAAGAAAAGAAGAGGGCGCACCTGAGGCGCTATATGGTAACGTACTTGGCAGTATGATTCTGCAGGTCAGTAAGAGTATGTAGATACCAAACATGTATGGTATCTTATTTTTTCTTCATTATTTAACCCCTTCACCCATGGGCAATTTTCCGTTTTTCATTTTTTACTCCCCTTATTCTGCAAGCCCTAACTTTTTTTATTTTTCAGTTAATTTTGCCATAAGAGTGCTTGTTTTTTTGTGGGACGAGTTGTACCTTTGAAAGACATCATTAGTTTTACCATGTAGTGTACTGGAAACCGGGAACAAAAATTCCAAGTGCGGATGATATTGCAAAAGAAGTGCAATTGCACCATGGGTTTGGGGATATTTTATTCACCGTGTTCACTAATTGTCATTACTTACAGCAAAGATGGAACTGCAGCTGTATATTGCCCAGACTAAAAGACTACTACTCCAGCAGGATACAGCTAAGGCTGCTTTCACACTACGTTTTTTTAACATGCATCATGGACGTTTTTTTAACGCAAAAACGGATCCAGTGCAAATGCGTTTTCATTTCAATGCATTTGCAATGGACTCGCGTCAACATGCGTTCACCTCCATTTGCGTGCGTTATAGTGAGGATCCAGCGACTTGCAGTTTTTTTACTTTTTTCAAAAACGCTACTTGTAGCGTTTTTGAGCTGCTTCCAAATACCGTTTGTGACGACCTGGACTCTGTCAGTGCCTAGCATGGGTTAACTTTCTTAACATTCAGCCAAACATGAAGATAGTTTGTGTATAGATTGGGGATAAGCCCTCATTGTTCTACAAGACTCTTGGGAGTTTAGTATTGAAGTTTTTGTTGACTCATGTAATTGTTTGGCCACTGAAGGCCAGGCACTCATTGTATTAAGATGTGTTTGCTGGATGGGATGTAACTTAGCGGTCTCTTCCTCGTCTCTGCCATTGACCATTATTACTGGAATATTCTGTATACGGCTTGAAATCTAGCCAATAAGAGCCCTGTCTTATCCTCCAATCATGAAGACTCCAAATGGTCTGAATGAAGAGATCAGGGGTATAAGAAAAAGGACTGTCCATTGCCCGGGAAGACTTTTGCTGCATGATACCAATCTAGGACCTGCGGATCTGATTGGCAAACCATAACCTGGATTATAACACTATATGGACTTCAGCATTGAATGCAAGGATTCGGCTGTGATACCAAGGACTACATAAGGAAGGAATCCAGCTTGGGACAATCCAGACATCTGACTACAGACTTTGCAGTCCTCAGCCAGCTTCCTAAATCTGGCGTTATTCCTTTCTCGGTGGGTGCCCGCCGAAAGCGGGGTGCTGCTGGTTTGGAGTAAATAGCCCTGGAAGCTCTGAGGCACGGACATTCTAATCCCTGGTGAGCCAGCGGAAGGGTGAGACTCTGTTGCCTGTTACATTTGTGTGTTTTGCTGGTTATGTGTTATGTGCCGTTAATATTTTGGGGATCCAATAAAGTCTTAATATTGTGATCCCCTAACCCTGTGTTGTCTGAGTAGTGTTCTGCCCACGGTTAAGGAGGTCGGCGTTCAGTTGGGATGAGCCCTGAGCCATGCTGTCTTTCTAAAGGCGGCTGGGCCAACGGACAAGAGCACCCACTGAGCTCCGTGTCTCCACACTGTTTTTCACTGGATCCTGACTATTCTGCAGGCAAACACATGTGAACGCTGGCATTCTGATAGGAGAGCAAGCAGGATCCTGTCTGAGCATGCCCAGAAACCAGCCTGGCGTGATCAGTCTCTCCCCCTCCCTCCCTCTCTCCCCCTCCCTCTCTCTCTTCCCCGCCTGGGAGCGGCGGACGCTGGTAACCAAGGTAAATATCGGGTAACCAAGCAAAGCACTTCGCTTAGTTACCCGATGTTTACCTTGGTTACGTGTGCAGGGAGCAGGCAGCCCGGCTCCTAGCAGCTACGGACGCTCGTAACCAAGGTAAATATCGGGTATCCAAGCAAAGCACTTCGCTTAGTTACCCGATGTTTACCTTGGTTACCAGCGTCTGCAGCTGTCAGATCCCGGCTCCCAGTCTATCACGTTCAGTTCCCCTCACTCCCGATCACATGACTTCAATGCCCGCCCATAAACTTCAAGTGGCAGGATCCTGCAAAATAACACATGCGTTTGCAAGCGTTTTTCTTTGTAAAAACAGGATCCACTTTTACAGCAAAAAAACGTTCATGATGCATGTTAAAAAAAACGTAGTGTGAAAGCAGCCTAAATCCCCACTAAGTGCAGGCATCACAGGTGCAGGAGGAGCAAATCACACACTTGCAAACATGGAGGAAGCGATTGCTGGATGGTAAAATTGCACACTGATGGCTTGCATAGAGCACTGTTCACATTTGCAGATGCACAGTCACAAACTCGCAGCCTATTAGGCAACGCCCATACTATTAGATCAGGCGGGCTGCCAAGCCATACCCCAACTGCGCACTACATAGGGACAGGAACTCTAATAGCAAGGCCTAACAAAAAGGGGCCTGGCTGTATCCTGTACAAAAAAATATGAGGCTTTTTGTTAGGCCGGGTACACATATCCATCTTTTTGCCGGTTTGACAGATGCGGCGCACGTCAGTACAGTATGATACAGTACAGTGGCAGCGCCGCAACCTCCGGGTCACATGCTCCGGTCACATGACAGCATGCTTGTTGCGCTGCCAGTGTACTGTATACACTGTACTGGCATGTGCCACATCCGTAAAATTGGCGAAAAGCCGGATATGTGTACCCGGCCTTAGCGTTTTGGCCATAAGACGGAAGCCTACAACCCTCGTCACGAGAACCTCATGCTTGTAGGTCCCTACACTAAATATAATATGAAAAAGCATAAAAGAGGAATAAATATCATTACTTACAGCAAAGATGGAACTGAAGCTGTATATTGCCCAGGCCAAAAGACTACTACTCCAGCAGGATACAGCTAAACCCCAACTAAGTGGAGGCATCACAGGTGCAAAAGGAGCAAATCACTCACACTTGCAAACATGGAGGAGGCGATTGCTGGATGGTAAAACTGCACACTGATGGCTTGCATAGAGCACTGTTCACACTAGCAGACGCACAGTCACAAAAACGCAGCCTATTAGGCGACGCCCTCTTTTTTAGATGTGTTCACTAAATGGTAAAACTGACGTGTCCATATGATACCTAACGTCAGTACAAGTTTGCTGACACCACACATATATACTTTTACCTAAGGGGTTAACAAAAATTCAGAAGTTTGACTAAAAAAAAAAATTGTGCTTTATATGCTATTTTCCAAAACTCTAATCTGGGGCTCAGTGACGGCTTATTTTTTTGCAATGACAAAAACAACTTGCCACTCTAATCTTGATGCAAAGAAGGTGATTATTTATTCCCAAATACTGAATAAATTGCTCACTCCAGCGGTGGACACCGCAAGTTTAAGATAAGCACCAGCCTCTCCCAGGATACCGCGTACTGAATTACCTCTGCACACAGAGGAAGGTCTGCTAATGACCGAAACGGTTGCGCTATTCAGTATTTGGGAATAAATATTCACATTCTTGCATCAAGATTTAAGTGCCAAGTTGTTTTAGTCATTGCTTATGCGATTGGATCCTACATGTGCACCAACTACAGAAGTGCCGTGTATTCCATTTCTTGGCTTATTTCTCTGCATCTTGAGCTGACATTTTTAATGATATCATTTTTGTACAGATGCTACAGTTTGATGTCAGTTATTGCATTTTTATAAACTTTTGCATCGACCAAAAACCATAGTTTTGGCGTTTGGATTTTTTTTCTCACCGCGCAGTGTACCGATCAGATTAATTGATTTAATATTTTGATAGATCGGGCATTTCTGAACGCGGCAACACCAAATATGGGTATATTTTTTCTTTTGTTAACGGTTTTATTTTCAATAGGGAGAATTTTGGGTATTTTGAACTTGCAGGGTTTTTTTTACTTCTTCATATTTGAAAAACTTTTTTTTTAAACTTTTTTCTTTATTTTACTCGTCCCCCTAGGACTAGTGTCCGATTGTCTGTGCATTTCTGTTGAGCAGAGCTGCACAATTCTGATCAACAGATATGCTTCTTTCCTGAGTGGTGGCCCTCTGTTGCCTCTGACAGGAAATAAGTCATGATAGCGTTTAGAGTGCGTGCCCAGAATCAGGGTTCACAGCGTTTTAGACGCAACATATTTTAGCTGCGTCCAAAATGCTTCGATGTATAATACAAGCACAGTGGATGGAATTTCTAGAAATCTCATGTCCGCTGTGCGTGTACTGCCCGCAGCATACACTGACCTGCGGTGCGGCTTTCCGAGACGCAAACATGTCAATTTATTGCTGCGGAGCCACAAGCATTCTCTGCAGGGAGAACAGAAGAGAGAAACCGCAACTGCCAGAGCCCAGATCGTGGGCACGAGCAGCTGCAGTCTCCTGCGGAGGAGGCTTGAGGCCCCGCAGGTCAGGGCCCACCACATCCAGGACGCAGTGGGTCCTGATCAAGGTCACGTACCCTTACAGCAATAATATATTTACTTCTATCACACACTAAAAAACATTTTTGTTACAAATACAAGTTTATGCATTGCGACTGACAGTCATGTGAGGGCCTGTTTATTGCAGGATGATCTGCCATTTTTATTGGCACCATTTTCGAGCATACAGGCACATTTTTTGATCGCTTTCATTTCCAATTTTTGGGAGGCAGAATGAACATGAAACAGCAACTCAGGAGCTTTGTTTTTACTGTTCTGTCATTCACAGAGTGGTAAAATGGACAAGAACGCTTTAATCTTCGTGTCCATACGATTACAGCGATACCACAGGTTTTTTTTAAATGTTTTGCTGCTTTTACACAAAAACAATTATACAGAAAAAAAAAAAAAATGTTTTTCTGAAAGCTATAGCTTTTTTATTATTCCACTGACAGAGCTGTATGGTGATTTGTTTTTTGCAGGACAAGATGATGTGTTGATAGTTTTATTTACATGCAACTTTTGATTGCGTTTTATTATACTTATTTTTTGGTAGTATGATAAACGGAATGGGTTAGATAGTGTGACAGTTTTATAGATTGGGTCATTATGGAAACGATGATGCCAAATGTGTGTACTTTTTTGTTTATTTTTGTTTTTACATGAATATATTTATTGGTATAATATTTTTTAAATTTTTTTTTCTTAGTTCCAATCTGGCACTTTAACTTTTATTATTCTTATTTTGTTCCCTAGTAAAATGCATTGCAATGCACGTGCATTGGAATGCATTACATCTGTCAGTGTTACACTGACAGAATGTCAACTGAACAATGCTCCTGGCATGGTCTAATAGGCCACCGTAGCTGGCAGACTCGAAGGTCATTATTTGACCTCTGGTTTACATGACTACGGTCAAAAGCCTGCAATTAAGCGCTAGATGTGGCGATCCAGTGGGAGAGAGAGGTGGCCTCCTAAATAATGTGATCACTATTTAATTTATTGGGCTAAATAGTCAAGGGCGGTGCAGGCACCGGACCTGGTAATGTCACCTGGAGATCGGCCATCACTTAAGCAGAGCTCTGGGAAGTAATCGTGTGGTATCGCTTAGGTGCCCGCATGATTGCCATAAAGTAGCTGAGTCGGAACCCCTTCCCTATCATGACGTACAGTTACGTCAATTAACATGAAGGTGTTAAAGACAAAAGAAAAAAGGTCCACATTTCAAATTTTAAATTAAACATCCACACCACAAGAAATCCTCAGACAGAGAATCGGAGAGCATCTTGGGGATATCGAACATAAAAGGGATAAGACAATAGTGAGACATTTTAGAAAAACATGGTGGGAACCCCGCGGCTATACGCTTCCTAGGCATTGATATAGTCCTTAAACCAAAACGACAAAAAAGTGCTGCAGAAAGAAACAAGGTGGATATTCACTTTGGGGACCTTGTCACCTCAGGGATTGAATGAACACCTACAGTTTTTGCCAGCTTCATCTATGTTCCTAAATTTGTTAGATAGTCTTGTACAGAGATAACTTGTTATTACGTAGATTTGTAACCTGTGTAGTTATGGGAGAATTAATAGCGGTGCTAATGTCTCCCGATAAGCTATAACTAACTGTATTGTATAAGCTTGCGGTTTATTTGTGGTGCTTGAATCACTAAAGTGTATGACAGAATTTAATACTGGCGAGCACGACTAAATGGTGAGGTGGATCCATCCTATTCCTTTTGGTGGAGGTCTTGATGTGAAGTGATTATATTGCTAGTTACTGAAGGAAAGGTTTTTGGAGAAGGTCTGTGAGTAGCGTCGTTATGCTGATAAATGAGAATTCTGAGCCACCTATACTGGCTTTCATTTTGAGAAGCATCTGATTATCTGTAATGATAAGTGTCCTTTTTTTACCTATTTAAAATATCTAACATGGTTTGGGCAGTGATGTGCAGTGATTGCGCACATCCCCCTGCTGCAATGTACTAATATTGTGCTTGTTTCAGACTATGTCTGGTGAGGCCTCGAACTCCATCTTCTGGTGTACATGCGGGCCTGAGAGTCCCCTGTTTAATGGACTTGCGCCACACTAATTATCTTCCTCCTTTCTTTTTAAAGGAGTTGTGCAGTGGAATACGGAGATGACGTGTTGGCGGGGATTACCCGGAGCTACATCATCTGCAGATGAATAGAGGGTCTGTGGAACGCATGTAGTTTGTGTTCCACTAGAGGAGCATGCGCCTGGTATGGAGATAATGACGCAGCTTGGATGCCCACCTACTATGTGACGCAGGAGCCTGTAGTTCCTGTATTGCGGTCACAATGGACAATCCAGGAAGTCCAGCTAACATCATGTGACTTCCGGTGGGATGTACCACCTGTGGAGCCCACACAGTTTGCATTCCACAGAGGCATGCTTTACAAACGGAAATATATGACACCATACAGTGTGCAGCAGTAATTAAACAACCATCCCCCCTCCACCCCTTTGCTTTGTTACCATCTGGACAAATGGGAAATAATGGAGTGAGGATTCATTAGCCAGCAGGTGAGTTTCTCCAATTGGATGTGAATTGTGATTGGTTAAATCTTGTTTAACCTCATAACGACGGCCGTACGACTTAAAGCGGCGGCAAAACAGGGTACTTATTCTGTTCCGCCGCTTTAAAGCGTCGGGCCGAAAAAAGCCTGTAGCTCCCCCCAGCGACTGAAAATCTCGGGGGTTTCAGCTACCGGGGGTAGCCGAGACCCCCCAGATTATGAATCGGGGTGTTTTTTTTGGACCCCGATAATGTGATCGCCAGTATACACCGTATACCGACGATCACATAAAAAAAAAAAGAAATGGCCGGTAAAATTGATTTCTTTTTCATCTGACATGATCAAACATGTCAGATGAGAAAGAAATATAAACCCCTAGTGCCCCCAAAGCCCCCAATACCGGAGAGTCCCCCCCCCCACCCCTACCCCCCCTCCGGAAAAGTCAAAATGGCGTCGAAGCGCACAGAAAACTGCCGCCGACTCTGCATTCATTTCCCTCCGATCTGAAATGATCAAACATTTCAGATCGGAGGGAAATGTCCTCCCCCTGACCCCTCCTCCGGTACACCGGAGCCCTCTGGTCCCCCGGAGCCCCTTCCGGTTCTCCAGAGCGCT
Source organism: Anomaloglossus baeobatrachus (assembly GCF_048569485.1). Lineage (NCBI taxonomy): Eukaryota > Metazoa > Chordata > Amphibia > Anura > Aromobatidae > Anomaloglossus > Anomaloglossus baeobatrachus. Next base: position 621,508,524 of record NC_134354.1, read on the forward strand.
CCCCCTTCCCCCCTCCGGAGCATGCAAGATGGCGGCGCGCAGCGCACAGTAGCGCGCGGCCACATTCATCCTGCTCTTTCTGCCGCATGTGACACGTCACATGCGACAGTAAAGTTGTCTCCAGGTCCCGCCAGGTCTCCCGCCATCACCCCCCCGTCTTCCCAGTTACCTGGCTTCTGCTCCGTCCCCGTGATCACTCCGCCTCCTTCTGGAAAGCTGGCGGCGCATGTGAAGACAGCGGCTGTCAGCTGGATCCTTGCAAGCAGGGACGCTGACCTCGCTGCTGCACTGTGGACCGGGGGAGAGTGAGTGCAGTAATCTGCAGCCACACTCCTCACATGGAGAGACTGCTGTTCTAGAAAATGGGGGGTACGTTCTGTGAGCGTGCCCCTCATATTCTGGAATGAGGTTACAGCAGGCCACTCTGCTCTAGGTTGGACCGGAGCAGTATGAGTGCAGTATTCTCAGATTACTGCACCCACACTGCTCATTGAGAGCTTGCTCTTCCAGAAACTGGGGGATACGTTCCCTGAACGTGCCCCCCATATTCTAGAAGGTCCAGAGTCGTCGAGAGACCTCCAAAATGGATTACAGCGACCGGAATTTGTTTATTTTCTATAAATTGGTGAAAGAGGGAATGTTTCGGGGAGTTTTTTTTTTCAAATAAAATTTTTTTTTTGTCTTTATTTTTTTCTATTACTAACTGGGTTAGTGATGTCGGGTATCTGTTTAGATGCCGTGACATCACTAACCCCAGGGCTTGATGCCAGGTGACATTACAGCTGGTATGAACCCCGTATATTACCCCGTTTGCCACTGCACCAGGGCGCGGGATGAGCTGGGGCGAAGCGCCAGGATTGGCGCATCTAATGGATGTGCCACTTCTGGGGCGGCTGCGGCCTGCTATTTTTTGGCTGGGAAGAGTCCAATAACCATGGCTCTTCCCACTCTGAGAATACCAGACCCCAGCTGTCCGCTTCACCTTGGCTGGTGATCTAATTCTAAAACCCCTTGTTTGTTTAATTTTTTAAGAAAAAATGCCTGGGGAGCCCTCCAAATTGATCACCAGCCAAGGTGAAGCTGTCAGCTGTGGTTTGCAGGCTACAGCTGTCTGCTTTACCCTAGCTGGCTATCAAAAATAGGGGGGACCCCACGTCGTTTATTTTAATTATTAATTTTTTGGGGGGCTAAATACAAGGCTAGGCACCCTTTAGTGCCACATGAAAGGCACTAAAGGGCACCAGCTTAGAATATGCAGAGGGTGGGACGTTATATTTGTTTGACATCTATCCATTCATCCATTGTAGCATTTTAGGCTGTGTGCCCACGATCAGGGTTTGCAGCGTTTTGGGCGCAGTGTTTTCCCTGCGTCCATAACGCTGCGTTGTGCAGTAGAAGCACAGTGGAAGGATTTTTAGAAATCCCGTGCCCACTGTGCTTCTCTTCTCCGCAGCATACACTGACCTGTGGTGCAGCTTCCCGAGCCTCAGCATGTCAATTTATGCTGCGGAGAAAAGAGTGATCTCTGCAGGTAGCATAGAGCTCCACAGCAGCCTGAACCCAAATCGTGGGCATGGGCAGCTGCGTTCTCCCGTGGACAACACTCACATCTCTGCAGGAAGGCTGACACTGTGTACTAGACGCCGTGTCGCTGGATCATGGCCACATAGCCTAAAAGTGAGAAATTTGTTGCTACAGCAACATTTTTGTGAAGTACCTGTGGATTCAAAATGCTTACTATACTCCTGAATAAAATCCAGTTTCCAAAATGGGGTTTCTGCTGTATAGGTACCCAAGGGGCCCTGCAAATGTGACATGGTGCCCGCAATTTATTTCAACTTTTCCAGAATTCAAATGGTGTTCCTTCCATTCCAAGCCCTCCCATTTATCCAAACAGAGGTTTTTGGCCACATGTAGGGTATCCCTGTGCTCATAAGACATTGGATAACAACCTGCTGGGTCCACGGTTTGTTGTTGCCTCTTGAAAAAGTAAGAAATATGATGCTAAAGCAACATTTTTGTGAAAAAAATGAAAATTTTCAATATGGCAACCTAAGCTTATCAAATTCTGTGAAGTAATCTTGGATTCAAACTGCTCACTATACACCTAGATAAAAGCCTTGAGGTGTCTTGTTTCCAGAATGGGGTCACTTGTGGGGGACCTCCACTGTTTAGGCACCTTAGGGGCTTTCCAAATGCAACATAGCGTCCACTATTGATTCCAGCCAATTGTGCAGTCAAATGGCGCTCCTTCCCTTCCGAGCCCTGCTGTGCACCCAAACAGTTGATTTTCATCACACATAAGGTATCAGCATACTCAGGAGAAATTGCACAATAAATCTTATGCTGATTTTTTTCCTTTTACACTTGTAAAAAAAAGCTACCTGGTTGAAGTAACAATTTTGTGGTAAAAATGTATTTTTTTATTTTTACAGCTCAACATTATAAACGTCTGTGAAGCACCTGGGGGTTCAGGGTACTCACCAAACATCTAGATAAATTCCTTGTGGGGTCTATATTCCAAAATGTGGCCACATGTTGAGGAGCTTCACTGTTTAGGCACCTCAGGGGCTCTCCAAATGCAACTTGGCGTCCTCTATTGATTCCAGACAATTTTGCAGTCAAATGGCACTCCTTCCCTTCCGAGCCCCGCCGTGTACCCAAACAGTTGATTTCCACCACATTATATATATAATTTATTGCTTGGAATTTCGAAGACATGTTGTCAGTAGTTTATAGAATAAAAGAACAATTTACATTTCACTCAAAAATATACCTATAAAGAGAAAAATCAGAAAAAAATGAAAATTTTGCAGTGTTTTTTTTAATTCTCGCCAGGGCTAGCTATGTATGTATGTATGTATATACACACACACACACACATATATTATATACATACATATATATACACACACACACACTGTAATATATACCGTATTTTTCGCTTTATAAGATGCACTTTTGTTATACAGTGCCTACAAGTAGTATTCAACCCCCAGCAGATTTAGCAGGTTTACACATTCGGAATTAACTTGGCATTGTGACATTTGGACTGTAGATCAGCCTGGAAGTGTGAAATGCACTGCAGCAAAAAAGAATGTTATTTCTTTTTTTATTTCTTTTTTTTAAATTGTGAAACGTTTATTCAGAGGGTCATTTATTATTCAACCCCTCAAACCACAAGAATTCTGTTTGGTTCCCCTAAAGTATTAAGAAGTATTTCAGGCACAAAGAACAATGAGCTTCACATGTTTGGATTAATTATCTCTTTTTCCAGCCTTTTCTGACTAATTAAGACCCTCCCCAAACTTGTGAACAGCACTCATACTTGGTCAACATGGGAAAGACAAAGGAGCATTACAAGGCCATCAGAGACAAGATCGTGGAGGGTCACAAGGCTGGCAAGGGGTACAAAACCCTTTCCAAGGAGTTGGGCCTACCTGTCTCCACTGTTGGGAGCATCATCCGGAAGTGGAAGGCTTATGGAACTACTGTTGGCCTTCCACGGCCTGGACAGCCTTTGAAAGTTTCCACCCGTGCCGAGCCCAGGCTTGTCCGAAGAGTCAAGGCTAACCCAAGGACAACAAGGAAGGAGCTCCGGGAAGATCTCATGGCAGTGGGGACATTGGTTTCAGTCAATATCATAAGTAACGTACTCCACCGCAATGGTCTCCGTTCCAGACGAGCCCGTAAGGTACCTTTACTTTCAAAGCGTCATGTCAAGGCTCGTCTACAGTTTGCTCATGATCACTTGGAGGACTCTGAGACAGACTGGTTCAAGGTTCTCTGGTCTGATGAGACCAAGATCGAGATCTTTGGTGCCAACCACACACGTGACGTTTGGAGATTGGATGGCACTGCATACGACCCCAAGAATACCATCCCTACAGTCAAGCATGGTGGTGGCAGCATCATGCTGTGGGGCTGTTTCTCAGCCAAGGGGCCTGGCCATCTGGTCCGCATCCATGGGAAGATGGATAGCACGGCCTACCTGGAGATTTTGGCCAAGAACCTCCGCTCCTCCATCAAGGATCTTAAGATAGGTCGTCATTTCATCTTCCAACAAGACAACGACCCAAAGCACACAGCCAAGAAAACCAAGGCCTGGTTCAAGAGGGAAAAAATCAAGGTGTTGCAGTGGCCTAGTCAGTCTCCTGACCTTAACCCAATTGAAAACTTGTGGAAGGAGCTCAAGATTAAAGTCCACATGAGACACCCAAAGAACCTAGATAACTTGGAGAAGATCTGCATGGAGGAGTGGTTCAAGATAACTCCAGAGACCTGTGCTGGCCTGATCAGGTCTTATAAAAGACGATTATTAGCTGTAATTGCAAACAAGGGTTATTCCACAAAATATTAAACCTAGGGGTTGAATAATAATTGACTCACACTTTTATGTTGAAAATGTATTAAAATTTAACTGAGCAACATAACTTGTTGGTTTGTAAGATTTATGCATCTGTTAATAAATCCTGCTCTTGTTTGAAGTTTGCAGGCTCTAACTTATTTGCATCTTATCAAACCTGCTAAATCTGCAGGGGGTTGAAGACTACTTTTAGGCACTGTATATATATCTATATCTATATCTATATCTATCTATCTATCTATCTATCTATATATATATATATATATATATATATATATAATCATGCTATGAAGAAAAGGACATGGATCGCACATCCCACAAAAATACAAATTATCTAAAGCCGCCAGGCAAATTAATTAAATAGAACATGAGGTTCTTTTGTTACCATTCTGATCAGATTGTATTAAGCCCACTGCCACTTCACGGCAAACCTCTTGAGTGGGTCCCTATCCTAAACCTTTTAATGCGGCACTGTGCGCCAACCACTGCTGCAGCGACAAAGCACCAGCAGGGCAGGCGACCTGGTGCCTCACAGCACCCATGCTGCAAGGCAAAGCCCCCAAGGCTCCAGGTCTCAGTGCCCCACTGACACGACACCACCACGACAGCGGCCACTACACAGTACCAGCACTCAGTGAGAGGAGCTGCGCACTCACCTCCCACTGGCTCCCATATGTGGGCTGGGAGCAAAAAAGGCTGACCCCTCTTGCAATCCCCTGCTAATTAAAATCACCTGTGCCAAATGGTGGGAGTGCAGATCCAAGCAAGAAAGCCTAGCAGCTTTAGATCATTGTAATTTTGTGGGATGTGCGATCCATGTCTTTTTCTCCATAGCATGATATAGATAGATATAGATATATATTATAGATATACACTGCAGGGTCCGCTCTGGAGCAGTGCTGGGGGCAGGTGAAAGCTGCGGGCAGCAGCGTTAGATCTCCTGCTCCCGCTCATATAATATGCACAGCCGCTGTCCATCAGCGTGGTGCTGAAACCGCATCTGATGGGCTGGGGCTGTGGGGCATATTATATCTGCCTGTGCTCCCTTTGATCGCACATGATCCCTTCTGTGTTAGATATGGCCCCCATACTGCTGCCCATAATAAAATAAAAAAAGCTTTACTTACCTCCAGCGCTGATCTCCCGGTCTCCTGCTGCTGCTGTCTGTGATAAGGCACGCAGAGATGATATCACTCTGCCGTGCCGATCACATGACCGGCAGCAAGAACCAGGAAGTGGGGGAGGACTCAGAGCTCAACCCCACGGAGGGAGACACAGGGATTACAGCTCTGAGAAGGTAAGGAAAGAGTGTTTTATTTTATTATGGGCAGCAGCATGGGGGCATATCTAACACAGGGGAGATGTGCCATCTATAGTGGCCATGGGCAGCAGTATGGGGGCCATATCTAACACAGGGGAGGTGTGGCAGCACACATGGGGGGCCATATCTAATACAGGGGAGGTGTGCCATCTATAGGAGCCATGGGCAGCACACATGGGGGCCATATCAAACACAGGGGAGATGTGCCATCTATAGGGGCCATGGGCAGCACAGGGGGACGTGTCCTAGCACAAGGGAGCTATATTCAATATAAGGGGGCCATATCCAGATTAAGGGGGGCTAATTTTAGGATGGGGCTATGAGGGACATATACCCTATATGATTTGTTAGACGGACACTGGCATTATAAGATGGACCCCATTTAACATTAAAAAAAAAAAATCTCTTTTCCTTCACCAAATTTAGGGGTGCGTCTTATAAAGCGAAAAATACGGTATATTTATTTTTGGTATTTTTTGTTTCAACTTTTTTTTTTTTACCTAGCCCCAGTATGGCACATAAACTTTCCCTGATCTAGAATGCTGTAATGCTTTTACATAGCAGGGCATTAGATCAGTGACTCAAGGCAGGACGTCACAGGCCTCCATGTCTGGGTAGCCGAACGGCCATCATTCAGCCCAGGGTCACCATGGAGATCATCAGCTTGACCAGATCGTAAACGTGTTGTGCCAATCAGAATAGAGAGGGAGCCCCTCCCTTTACAACCTGATCGATGCCGCTGTCACTATTGACAACAGAATCAAATTAAACGCCACTGATCGGTGCTAGCACCAATCATGGATGTCAGCTATGGGTAACATAGCTGACACCTGCTGATTATTTCACCAGCTCTTCTTGCGAGCTGGCGCAATCGTAGCACCGTACATATTCGATGGTTTGCAAGAACGCACGTCGCACGGCTCCAAACATGTACAGCAGATGCCGTGCAGGGGTTAAATTGTCAAATGTACCCTACTTGGTATTTCTTCTTGATTCCATATTTTCAAGGATTAGCTGCCTTTTAGTCCTCTAACCCACAACACTGCAGTGACTAATAGTGATGGGCGGACCTGGACTGTAAAAGTCAGGATCTGGGCAGTTTCAAAAGTATCCGGGTGTCGGGCCTCAAATTCTCAGGGAATTCTGGCTAATGATCTGGGTCCGGCACTCAGGAAATAAAAAAAAAAAAAATAAAAAATAAAAAAAAGTAAAATAAAGCAAGCGGCGCTTCATATTTACCGAGCCTCCGGCACGGCTGTAACTGCTACCGCAGTCTCCCATTCACTTCTGAGCAGCTCATTAGGCTCATGCATATGCACTGCTTTCCCCGCCCATCGGCGTCTGTGACTCAGGGTAGGGCGCGTCTCACTGCAACCAATCACAGACCCGTATATCTTAACTGTGTATCAAAATAAGATGAACCGCATGTGTTTTTTTTGTTTGATTTTTTAAAATTATTTAAATAAATAATTTAAAAAAAAAAAACAAAAAAAAAAAACAGCGTGCGAGTCCCCTCCAATCTTGATACCCAGCCATGATAAAAGCCTGACAGCTGGAGGCTGGTATTCTCATGCTGGGGAGACCCACGATTATTGGGAGCCCCCAATCTAAAAATAGCAGCCTGCAGCCGCCCAGGATTGCTGCATCCATTAGATCCATCAATCCCAGCACTTTACTTGGTTCTTTCCGATTGCACTGGTGCAGTGGCAATTGGGGTAATATAGGGTTAATCACAGTCCACAGCTGCCACTAAGCGCTAGATTAGTAATGGCAGGTGTTAGTGATGAGCGAGTACTAAAAAGCTCGGGTGCTCGAGGCTCGGGCCGAGCATCCCAAGATACTCGTGTACTCGGCCCGAGCACCGAGCCCAATGTTATCCTATGGGAGACCCGAGTATTTTTGTGAAATGACCACCGGCAGCATGTAGAAACCATAAAACTGTAAATTAAAAAAAAAAAACGTGCGTGTGTGTGTAAGCGTGCATATATATATACACGCGGAGTGGAGTGCGGGAGGGGCCGTAGCCGAGCGGGGAAGTGTCGGGCTAAAGGCACGGTCATTCTGTGAGGGCCGGACAATCACTGCAATTCCACAAGTAACAGGGCTGTGGCATTGCGGTCTGCCAGCCAATCCCTGCATAAGGGCTGGCTCTAAAAAGAGCGCCAACATGAAGACCATGAGTACAGCACGAGTATCGTGAAATTACTCGGTCCCCGCCGAGTAGCCCGAGTACAGTGATACTCGTGCGAGTACCGAGTAGTGACAAGCATACTCGCTCAACACTAGCAGGTGTCTATGAGACCCCCTTACTAATCTGCAAGTAAAAGTAAATAACCACCAAAAAAATCCTTCATTTGAAGTAAAAAAGCAAAAATCACTCTCTTTCACCACTTTATTAACCTCCAAAACACCCCTGCAGGTCTGACGTAATCCACACGAGGTCCCACGACCATTCCAGCTCTGCTACTGGAGAGATGGAGATTACTGAAGACACATGGAACATGACCGTATGCTGTGAGGTTCTGGCAGAGACTGAGCCACGATGAGCGGTGACGTCACTCGGGTTAGTTGTGGTCACAGCTAAAGGTTCCCACGGTCCTCCACCTGTGATAGCAGGTAATCAGAACCCAGGTAACCTCAATGAACTTTCACTGAGTTCACAAACAGGCATTTCCTGGCAGAAAACTGCATTATATGCCAAGAGATGCAGATTTGGTGTTCAAATTTTTACACCGTATTCTTGCACCCAATTTACAGCGCCTGGCAAAAAAAAAAAAAAAAACCGCTTCACTACCGCATGCAGTATGATGTGGTAGTGATGCGTTTTTTTGCCAGGAGGTGTAGATTGGGTGCAGAAATATTGTATAAAAATGTCAGCACAAAATCTGCATCTCTTGGCAAAAAAAAAAATGCACAAAAATGATGCCGTTTTCTTTCAGGAAGTGCAAATTTGATGCGGGAAAAGTCTGCAACAGATTTCAGCATCAAATTTGCACCTCCTGGCAGAAAACTGCACACAACCAGCGTGAAAACCATTTTTGTGCATTTTTTTGCCAAGAGATGCAGATTTGGTGCTGAAAGTTTTAAACCATATTCCTGCCCCCAAAGTACACCTCCTGGCGAAAAACAGTACCACTACCACATCATACTGCATGCAGTAGTGTTGCAGGGTTTTTTTTTGCCAGGAGGTGTAGGTTGGATGCAGCAATATAATGTAAAAATTTCAGCACCAAATCTGCATCTCTTGGCAAAACAACTGCAGTTATCTGCCAGGAGATGCAGGTCTGTGAACTCAGTGAGAGTTCATTGAGGTCACCTGTGGTCAGGTTACCTGTGATCATAGTGGAAGACCATGGGAACCTCCAACTGTGACCGCAACTAACCTGAGTGACGTCACCGCTCATCGCGGCTCAGTCTCTGCTTGACCTTCACAGCATTCGGTCATGTTCCATGATCACGTGCTGTGCCTTCAGTAATGTAGCAGAGCTGAAATCGTCGTGGGACCTCATGTGGATTACGTCAGACCTGCAGGGGTGTTTTGGAGCTTAATAAGGTGGTAAAAGAGGGTGTTTTTGAGTCTTTTTTCAAATAAAGGTTTTTTGGTGTTTGTGTTTATTTACTTTCATCTAATTCAGAAATAGATCAGCTTGAGGAAAGTGGTAATGTCATGCAAAGGCATGGCGAACGTGTTCAGACCAACCAAGGTCTGGCGCGCAACGAAAAAACACCTACACAATACCATAGACAAGGGGGAAATACCAAGGACACCATAATAATGGTGGGCCCTGGCACTAGTGAGAGGGTAGATGGTCACCTCCTAACCTCACCTGAGCTGTCCCTGCTCTCCTAACCACTTCCTATACAATTTCCACAACTGTCGCCGAGCAGTATCCCTAAGTGTCAGGTTTCCAGGTTTTCCAGTTCTCTTTTGAATGAGCTTGCCCTCGGTTAACATGGAGTTTACTGTTCTGTTGCCCTACTTCCTGTCCAGCTGCTTAAAAGGCCGCCTCTAAGCCTAGTCCAGTGCCTGAGTATACTGCTTGCTGTGTGCTCCTGCTTTGCTGCTGCTAATCCTGTTTGCCTTTGGATCCTCCTAAAGACTACCGACCGACCGACACTGGACCTTACCCGGTTTCTCAAGCTGTGCCCGGATTCCGTCTGCCATCTTCGGTCAGCACTCTGCCCGGTTCTCTCTGGTTCGTAACCACTCTGGACATTCATTCCGTACGGACACTTCTGGACTTTACCACTTGCCCCTTGTGTCCCGGCTGCTGCGCATTTAGGCCTTCCGGGGTGATTGCCGGACAGTCCCTGTATAGGGGTTCGCTCTGGTGGTCTCCCTGGGGGAGTCCGGTGCGTGGCCCCGGGAATTCCCTTCGCTCCGTTTCGGGAAGGTATTGTGTGTATTTGTACCGCTGTGTTTTCCGTTGTGTATCTACCGTGGTTACATATTATAAAATATCTTGTACCAAGAACTCGTCTCTGATTGTCATTGCCCTACGCTATCGAAATCCTCAGAACATATATAAGTATTACATTATACTCAGGCCTTAAGAGGATTTCGCTGGGGCAATGACTGAGACACGAGTAGATCAGCTCTTCTCCATGATTAACTCCCTGCAGCAGGAGATGGAGGCGGTGCAGAATAAACTTAGAGATGTGGAGGCACAGCTGGGCCATGATCACCAGGTACTGGGGCCGGCTATACAGGATTTGCAAGTCAGAGTGGAGGCTCAGGAAGCCGTCCCCACTACGTCCGTATCAACTGCCGGTATGCCTAGGTTACCCCCATTCCGTTTCAATGGTGATCGTAGTCAGTTCCGTGCATTTGTTAACCAATGTATACTGTTTTTCGATGTACATTCTGATTATTACCGTTCTGATCGGTCAAAGGTGTTATGTATCATCATGTTATTAACCTCACGAGCACTGGCTTGGGCTAATCCTATGATAGAGAATCGGGATATCCGTTTAAATCACCTGGATGACTTTCTGAATGCAATGGCGCAAATGTTTGATGATCCGAATCGCCGTGCTACCGCTGAAGCGGCTCTCCTTTCCTTACGTCAGGGAAAGCGTTCTGTCGTTGAATACGCCACTGAGTTCAAGAGGTTAGTGGTAGACACCGATTGGGGAAACAATGCATTATTGTCTGTTTTCAGAAAAGGTTTGTCCGGTACCATCAAGGACGAGTTAGCCCGTTCCGAATCTCCAGGGGATTTTGAACTGTTTCTCCAGCACTGTGTGCGCATTGATACCCGTTTGACGGAACGTAGACAGGAAAAATGGGCAGCTGTAAACCGTGTAAACAATATTGCGTTTCCTTCCAGAGAACCCGCTCTCAGGACGCCACGGGAGGCCGAGGACGTACCTATGCAAGTGGACTCTCTGCAAAAACGAGAGACCAATGAACGTCGTGAACACCGGCTCCGTGAGCGTTTGTGTTTCTATTGCGGTCAATCGGACCATTTCTTGATCGACTGCCCGAAACGTCCAAATCGCCCAAATAAGGTATTGGCAGCCATGGCGGAGTGTGACAACACGGACGCAGAGTCCGATATCTCTGAGGCAAGTGGACACTTGGATGCGGTGTTTCCCTTGACGGTAATGTCTACCTCACCGAAGGACTCAGAGGGGAAATATACCCATTGCTCACTCCCCATTCAGATCCGTTGGGAGGGACAGCTAATTCCTACCTCTGCAATGATAGACTCTGGGGCAGGGGGAAATTTCATGGACTCTTCCTTTGCCAGGAAACACGGTATCCGGACCCAGCAAAGATCCTCACCGGTTACCATGGAGACGGTAGACGGATCTCCGTTAATCTCCGGACCAGTGGATCGGGAAACCGTACCGCTCGAATGCGTGATGAAGCCAGGTCAGCAGGGGACCCTTGTTTTCATGATAATTTCTTCTCCTCATTTTCCGATTATTTTAGGTATTCCGTGGCTACGGTCTACAAATCCCGTCATCGATTGGGAGACTAAAGAAATATCCTTCCCACCACAGAGTGGTCCGACCATTTGTCCAACTGTTCCGGTTCCAGTAACATCAAATACGGAGGGCACTGTACAGGTACCTGTTTTACCCCCGGTTTACCGTGACTTCGCTGACATATGCGACAAAAGAAAAGCCGATCAGCTTCCCCCGCATAGACCGTATGATTGCCCCATAGACTTACTCCCAGGGGCGGAGATTCCGTTTGGTCATGTCTACCCGTTGGCGGCACCTGAGCTAGAAGCACTAAAAGAGTATATTGATGAAAGCCTAGCCAAGGGATTCATTCGTCCGTCTACCTCACCCGCAGGGGCACCCATCTTTTTCGTGAAAAAGAAGGAGGGGACTCTGAGACCCTGTATTGACTACCGGGAACTGAATAAGATAACCATCCGGAACCGGTATCCGTTACCGTTGATTCCTGAGCTATTGGAGAGGGTCCAACAGGCAAAAATATTCACCAAATTAGACCTCCGTGGGGCATATAATCTGCTTCGTATACGTCCCGGAGACGAGTGGAAGACCGCGTTCCGATGTCGGTACGGACATTTTGAGTACCTAGTGATGCCTTTTGGACTTTGTAACGCTCCCGCGGCATTTCAACATCTAGTTAACGATATTTTTAGGGATATCATGGACCAATTCATGGTGATCTATCTGGACGATATCCTAATCTTTTCTGATTCTTTACAGGAACACCAGGAGCACGTTAAGACCGTACTTACCCGGCTGAGGGAAAACCACCTGTACATTAAACTGGAGAAATGCGAGTTCCACTGCTCACAAATACAATTCTTAGGTTATGTCTAGAGATGAGCGAACCGGTCCCGGTTCGGCTCGAGGCGGTTCGCCGAACGGGGGGGTCTGGCTCGAGTTCGGCTCGTCGAACGTTCGACGAACCGAACTCGAGCCCATAGGAAACAATGGCAGGCAATCACAAACACAGTAAAACACCTAGAAAACACCCTGAAAGGTGTCCAAAAGGTGACAAACAACTCACAACATAACACAAACACATGGGAAAGTGACAAGGACATATACTCATGTGAAAACAAAACAGCTGGACAAGGAAAAAGAGGGAGACACACAGATATATGAGTATATGCAAAGAAACATCGATTCCATTATTGTGCAACTTGAGCCCTGCTCATTTTAGGCTTCCAATCTGGATAAATTGCCTGAGCTCGCCACGTACGCCTTGAGGATCTTGTCGTGTCCTGCAGCCAGCGTTCTCTCGGAACCTGTCTTCAGTGCTGCTGGGGGTCTGCTGGCAGATAAGCACACGTGTCTGTCCACTGACAATGTGGACCTGGCTCTCAGAGGACTTTTCTTCCCCTGGGTCAGCCAGGGGAGGCGAAAGGCACGCGTATTTTTGAGAGTGCTTCATGCAAAGCATCTTTTTCTTTGTCAAAAGGAGGGCTCAACCGATGCCAGTCAAGTGGGGTGTGTGTGGCCCAGTTAGTGGCAACGAGGGAGACTGTGGTTGGAGTCCCCTCGCTGTGTCTCTAAAAGAACCAAGATGAACAAGTCATGGCTCTCAGAGGACTTTTCTTCCCCTGGGTCAGCCAGGGGACGGGAAAGGCACGCGTATTTTTGAGAGTGCTTCATGCAAAGCATCTTTTTCTTTTTCAAAAGGGGGCTCAACCGATGCCAGTCAAGTGGGGTGTGTGTGGCCCAGTTAGTGGCAACGAGGGAGACTGTGGTTGGAGTCCCCTCGCTGTGTCTCTAAAAGAACCAAGATGAACAAGTCATGGCTCTCAGAGGACTTTTCTTCCCCTGGGTCAGCCAGGGGACGGGAAAGGCACGCGTATTTTTGAGAGTGCTTCATGCAAAGCATCTTTTTCTTTGTCAAAAGGGGGGGTCAACCGATGCCAGTCAAGTGGGGTGTGTGTGGCCCAGTTAGTGGCAACGAGGGAGACTGTGGTTGGAGTCCCCTCGCTGTGTTTTACATGCTTTTAGAAGGGCATGAAATGGCTTGGAGGTTGACTTTCATCATATGCAAACTGTTGGCTACCAAAATGCTGCCTTTCCAACAACTGTGGTTATAGGCAATGAGGAACATACTGATGAAGATGAGACGCAGATACCCGATTGGGATGACAACTTAAATATTCGGTCAGGGCAAGAAGAAACTCGGTCTGAGGGGTAGGGGAGTGCAAACACAACAATTGATGATTAAGTTCTAGATCACACCTACTGTCAACCCACAGTCAGACACTCGAGGAGGTCAACAGAGGCGGTGGAGGAGGATGCAACCGACGTCGAAGTAACCTGGCGCCTTCCTGGACACAGTCGGAGCACTGGTAGCACGTCTACAACTGCATCCTCAGCCACCACTCTGCCTCTGAGCATTATTCGGGGTGGATCAACAGGTCGCATGGCCTCTAAGCCTTGCCTAGCCAGGTCCTTTTTTGACATAGAAAAAGATCGCCCAAATTATGTGATCTGTAAAATTTGTCATGGTTCTCTTAGTAGAGGTCAAAACCTCAGCAGTTTGACAACTTCTTCCATGAATCGTCACATGAATAAATATCATATGGCCCGATGGGAAGCTCACCGTGCTGCAATGCGGCCTAGCGGAGCGAACCATCCACCGCCTGCCCCTTCCAGTGCATCCGCGCGCTCGTCATCTTCTAGGACTGTGGGGACAGCTGTCACACCTGTTTTTCCACCCACAACTTCCACCACTGTAACCGCAACAGGCAGTTTGCTTGGTAGGTCGTCAGTTGGTTTGGAAGGGGAAACAAGTGAGTGTGTACAGCTCTCTCAGACATCGATAGCACCAACTTTGGATGAAGGCAACATCATGTCTCCGCCTGCACTTTCCTCACAAAGCTGCATTTTTCCAGGGACACCCGACTCAACACCGTCTACACACAGCAGCCAGATCTCTGTCCCTCAGATGTGGTCAAATAAAAGGCCACTTCCTGCGACCCATGACAAAGCGAAGAGGTTGACTCTATCCCTCTGTAAGCTGTTGACTACAGAAATGCTGCCTTTCCGCCTAGTGGACACACAGGATTTTAGAGACCTTATGTCTGTCGCTGTGCCCCAGTACCAGATGCCTAGTCGCCACTACTTCTCTAAGAAAGGTGTGCCCGCGCTACACCAGCATGTCGCACACAACATCACCGCTTCCTTGAGAAACTCTGTGTGTGAACGGGTGCATTTCACCACCGATACTTGGACCAGTAAGCATGGACAGGGACGTTACATGTCGCTGACTGGCCACTGGGTAACTATGGTGATAGATGGTGAAGGGTCTGCTGCACAAGTCTTGCCGTCCCCACGACTTGTGTGTCAATCCTCTGTCTGTCCAAGTTCCGCCACTGCTTCTGCATCCTCCACCTCATCTGGGTCCTCCACCTCCGCCCCAAGCCTGCCTGGTCAGGCCACCAGCGTTCTCACTGCGCAGAAGGAATCACGCACCCCTCATTACTATGCTGGTAGCAGAGCGCAACGGCATCAGGCGGTCTTTAGCTTGACATGTCTTTGAAATAGGAGTCACACAGCGACTGAGTTGTGGGCAGCTCTGGAGACTGATTTTGATAAATGGTTGTCTCCACTCAACCTGCAGCCTGGTAAGGCCGTGTGCGACAATGCTGCAAACCTGGGTGCGGCCCTTCGCCTGGGCAAGGTGACACACGTGCCTTGTATGGCTCACGTGTTTAACCTTGTTGTCCAGCAATTTTTAACACACTATCCCGGCCTAGATGGCCTTCTGACCAGGGCACGGAAACTGTCTGCAGTGCTCACTTCCGCCGTTCAACCGCCGCACCTGAGCGACTTGCATCGCTCCAGAAGTCTTTCGGCCTGCCGGTTCATCGCCTGAAATGCGATGTGGCGACACGCTGGAATTCAACTCTCCACATGTTACAGCGACTGTGGCAGCACCGGCGAGCCCTGGTGCAATACGTCATGATGTATAGCCTGGGCCAACGAGATGCAGAAGTGGGGCAGATCACCCTGATGGAGTGATCTCAGATCAAGGACCTATGCACCCTTCTGCACAGTTTCGACATGGCGACGAATATGTTTAGCGCTGACAATGCCATTATCAGCATGACGATTACAGTCATTTACATGCTGGAGCACACGCTAAACACTATTCGTAGTCAGGGGGTGGGACAACAGGAAGGGGAGGAACTACAGGAGGATTCATATGCGCAAGACACAACAACATCACCAAGGTCCAGACGTTCATCATCACCAACGCGGCAGGCATGGGACCATGGGGGACAGGGATCAACAAGGGCGCATGGTAGCAGGTGAGATGTTGAGGAAGGTGCAGGAGGACATGAAGATATGGAGGACGAACTGTCCATGGACATGGAAGACTCAGCAGATGAGGGGGACCTTGGTCAAATTTCAGTTGAAAGAGGTTGGGGGGAGATGACAGAGGAAGAAAGAACGGTTAGCACCTCTATGCCACAAACACAGCGTGGACTTGGTGCGCATGGCTGCGCAAGACACATGAGTGCCTTCTTGTTGCACTACCTCCAACATGACCCTCGTATTGTCAAAATTAGAAGTGATGATGACTACTGGCTTGCCACACTATTAGATCCCCGGGACAAGTCCAAATTTTGTGACATAATTCCACCCATAGAAAGGGACGCACGTATGCAGGAGTATCAGCAGAAGCTGTTACTCGATCTTAGCTCGGCTTTTCCACCAAACAACCGTGCAGGTGAAGGGAGTGATTCTCCCAGTTGTAACTTGACAAACATGGGACGGCCTCGTCATCTTCAACAGTCTACCCGTACCAGTAGGACCGTATCTGGTGCTGGTAACAGCAATTTTATGGAATCTTTTCATAATTTTTTTAGACCCTCCTTTGCAAGGCCACCAGAGACAACAAGTCTGACACATAGTCAACGGATGGAGAGGATGATACAGGAGTATCTCCAAATGAACATCGATGCAATGACTTTGCAAATGGAGCCTTGCTCCTTTTGTGCTTCAAATCTAGAAAAATGTCAAGAGCTCTCCAGTTACGCCTCGAAGATTTTGTCGTGTCCAGCTGCCAGCGTTGTCTCTGAACGTGTCTTCAGTGCTGCTGGGTGTGTGCTGACAGATAAGCGCACGCGTCTGTCCAGTGACAATGTGGACAGACTGACGTTCATCAAAATGAACAAGTCATGGATCCAGAAGGAATTTACTACCCCTGTGTCATCCTGGGGAGAGTAAATGCTTGTGGATTTGGAATGTGCTTGATGCAAATCAAAACATCCTGTTTGCAACTAGGGCACAAGTGCTGCCACTGATAAGGTGTCTGTGTGGGGCCCAATTTTTGGAAAAAAAGGGAGACTCCGCTTGGAGTAACCCTTGCTTGCTGTGTTTTTTAAAAATGATACAAGATGAACAGATCTGAAGGCAAGATGAAGCCAACATCATGTCTCCGCCTGCACTTTTCTCACAAACCTGCATTTTTCCAGGGACACCCTACTCAACACCGTCTACAGACAGCAGCCAGATCTCTGTCCCTCAGATGTGGTCAAATAAAAGGCCACTTACTGCGACCCATGACAAAGCTAAGTGGTTGACTCTATCCCTCTGTAAGCTGTTGGCTACCGAAATGCTGCCTTTACGCGTAGTGGACACACAGGATTTTACAGACCTTATGTCTGTCGCTGTGCCCCAGTACCAGATGCCCAATCACCACTGCTTCTCCAAGAAAAGCATGCCCGCGCTACACCGGCATGTCGCACACAACATCACCACTTCCTTGAGAAAATCTGTGTGCGACAGGGTGCATTTCAACACAGATACTTGGACCAGTAAGCATAGACAGGGTCATTACATGTCACTGACTGGGCACTGGCAAACTATGGTGAGAGATGGAGAAGGGTCTGCTGTACAAGTCTTGCCGTCCCCACGAGTTGTTTCAATCCTTGTTCTGTATGTAGAAGTTAATACACTGCTTCTGCCTCTTCAACCTCGTGTGGGTCCTCTACCTTTGCGCAAACCCTGTGTGGTCAGGCCACCCTTCCTTGCAACTGCGCACAAGGACTACCACACACCTCCTTACTATGCTGGCAGCAGAGCTCAATGCCATCAGGCGGTCAAAGTTTTACTTTGAAATGTATGGGAAATGTGAGTCACACCGCTATTACAGAGAATAGTAGTCAGGCAGGGTCAAAACATTAATTGAGGAACAGGAACAGAATGGGACGGCCAGGACTTAATCAGAAAACAAGCAGAGGTGAAATGCGTATCGGCCAACAAGGTACATAAACAGCAAGCAGGAAAAGTAGTCAGGTAACAAGCACACAAAATCATAAAACTGAACTGGGGGTAAAATTAACCAGAGGTTCATAGCTATGTCTGGCAGTGGTCTGCAGACAGGATGGGCATAAAAAAGGGTGTGGTGTCTTCCCATTGGTTGTAGCTGAATGATGGTATTTCATCTGTGAGATACCCACCAGCTACATTCAGCCAGAGATTCTGCATCTGTCAAGGTAATGCAGCCCAGTGGGTGAGCATAACCTGCGTCCACCTGCGCCGCTGGCATCGACTACTCTCCCATCATCAGCACTATTCATGAAAGGAACACGTTGTCACCTGGCGACCGGAGTACAAATTGACGGAGCGGACTCCGTTGGTGACTTAACAGCCGTGTGCGGCAATGATGCAAACCTGGCTGCGGGCCATCCTCAGGGCAATGTGACACACGTGCCTTTTATGGCTCACGTGTTGATCCGAATTCTCCAGCAATTTTTAAAACACCATCACGGCCTACATGGCCTTGTGCAGCGGGCACGCTCGCTATGTGCTCACTTCCATCGTGCGCACACAGCAGCTCAACAACTTTCATCACTCCGGAAGTCTTAGGGTCTGGCAGTTAAACGCCGGAAATGCGATGTTCCGACACGCAGGAATTGGAATCTGCACATGTTGCAGCGTGTGTGGCAGCACCGCAGAGCCCTGCTGAAATACGGTAAGACATATAGCCTGGGATAAGTTGATCCAGAGGTGGTGCAGATCACGCTGCTGGAGTGGTGTCAGATCAAGGACCTATGCACCCTGCTACACAGTTTTGAAATGTCGACGAAGATGTTTAGCACTGGCAATGTCATTCTCAGCGTGACAATTCTGGTCATCTACATGATGGAGCACACTGTAATTATTATTCGGAGTCAGGTGTTGGGACAAGAGGAAGGGGAGGAAGTACAGGAGGAGTCATATGCGGAAGGGATAACAAGATCTACGAGGTCCAGATGGTCAGCGGCACCTATGCGGCAGTCATGGTGAGGGAGAGGGATTAACAAGGGCGCATAGTATCAGCAAAAAGTGTTGATGAAAGTGCAGGAGCCCATGAAGAAATGGAGGACGAACTGGCGATGGGCATGGAAGACTCAGCAGATGAGTGAGAGCTTGCTCACATTTCGGTTGTGCGAGGTTGTGGGTAGAGGGCAGAGGAAGGATGCACGATTCTCACCTCTCTGCCACCAACACACCAAGGACTTGGTCCTCCTGGATGCACAAGACACATGAGCGCCTTCTTGCTGCACTACCTACATGACCCTCGGATTGTATGAATTTGAAGTAATCCTGAATACTGGGTTGCCACACTGTTAGATCCCCGGTACAAGACAAAATTTGGCGAACTAATTCCTGCCATAGAAATAGACGCACGTATACAGGAGTATCTGCAGAATGTGGTACGCAATCTTAGATCTACTTTTCCACTAAACACCAGTGCTGCACAGAGTGAATCTCAACACTTTGTCATGGATAGGAGGAAATGGTCTTTTACTTGTCCACATCGGAGGGACCGAGGGATGGCTGCTGTGCTGAGATGGCGTTGAGTACGGTGTCCCTGCACAGTTGCACTTTTGGTCATATCCCAAAATGAGTTGAAAAAGGACAGATGCTGTTGGAAAGGGGAACAGGTGTGTTGGAAAGGGGAAAAAAATTTTGGTCCGTGGATTTGGTGGTTAAACAACTGTAACATTTGCTGAAGAAACAACATCTGTTACAGTGGGACTGGCAGATTTGGATAAAGTGGTATATAATCTGTGACCGCTATATAACAAAAATTAATAAGAAAAGAAAGAGAAAGGTATATATCACCTTCAGCAGTCAGTGTCCACCGTGCTCCCAGTTGGAAAAGGAGAGGTTGGCAACTTGAAGGTTTGGTGGAGGATACAGAGCTGTGTGGCTATGAAACTAATAGTAGCCTGAACCGAGTTAGACGCCATTCGGATCTGGAGACTGTGAGCCCTGTTAGCGTCACAGGGTCCACATGCCCACCCAGCCCAGGAACTCCCTGTTAACAACACAGGGGCCATTGAGTACGCTGACCGTGTGCGTAGGGGCCACACCTGTGGACAGCAGGCGCATCAGCAGCAGCAGGCCTGTTAATGCCACTGGGCTGCACAAGCAGGACTGTTAGGACAGGAGCTGGTCTTAACCGTTCTGCGTTACCAACTGTGGTGGTGGCCTGCATCCACCACCCTATCCCTGCCTACCTCTGGCCTAAAGCCGCAATGGGTTCAACACATGGAGGTGTGCTCTTTCGGAGCATAATAGAAGACTGCGCACCTCCTTGTTGGCTCCAGCCCCTTTTATAACCTGGGTCCGCCCCAAACCAGGGTGAACCACAATGCACCTCCTGGAGACAAAAGCAGAGTGACACGTCATGAGTGGCATAACTAGCGTCCTATTTGGAAACGCAACTTCAATGATGACCTCATGGCTGCCATGACCCAAACACCTCACCAGTCATCGTCTGACCATCAATAATGCGGTGACAAGTCATAGGTGTGGGCCTCTGCAAGCCATTTGGGAGGACACCTGATGCCCTGTGGTCTATATGGGACCCCCACATCAGGGCCAGGGCCAAAGAGTTCATTACCGGACCTAGTCTCTGATGCAGGAAGTGCCTGAGCATGCTCAGTAGCATGAAATACAGTCTCTGAAAAAAGACTATCAGCTTTAGCATGGTGTCTAGGCACAAAACAGGACTTAGACCCGGCACAGAATGCAAGCACCTGTGCAAAGAGGCTTTTCACACTTAGTGTGGGAGCATGCGCTGTATCCCGAAATGAAGACTTAGCGTCAGGAATGGCACAGTCAGGCTGAGCATACTCACTAGGCGAAACACTGTAATTATGCTGCAGCTGGGGTACATCGGCACACGCATGCGCACTAGCTGCCTCTCCACACTTAGACGTGGAGGGGAAATTTGTCTTGGAGATGCTGTCTATGAACAGAAGGAAAAGCTAAAGGAAGCCTGACTTTCTATCCCTCCGAATTATGAAATGCAGCAATGAATTCCATGAGTTTGCTATAACATTAGCGTAGCTAAATGTGCATGAGGGTGTGATGTAGAGGTGCTAGAAATAGCTTGTCACCAGTGGGGCACTAATGGAATACAACAGCCAGTTCTATGATGCCACAAAATGGCAGTATTTTGTGCTATCATTATAGCTTATTAAAAACAGAGCACGAGGTTGTCATGCAGAGGTGCTGCACATAGATTTGCAGTAGTGTGAATAGACAAAAGTACAATAGCCACGTTTAGGATACAACTAGGTACAGTGAGTGTTTGCTAGTATAATGGCTGAGTTTAAAAAAGTTTGAGTGTGCAATGCAGGCAGATGTCCTGCAAATATCGTTCCAATACTGTGAATTGACAAAAGTACAATAGCCACGTTTAGGATACAACTAGGTACAGTGAGTGTTTGCTAGTATAATGGCTGAGTTTAAAAAAGTTTGAGTGTGCAATGCAGGCAGACGTGCTGCAAATAACGTTCCAATACTGTGAATAGACAAAAGTACAATAGCCACGTTTAGGATACAACTAGGTACACTGAGTGTTTGCTACTATAAATGGCTGAGTTTAAAAAAGTTTGAGTGTGCAATGCAGGCAGACGTGCTGCAAATAACGTTCCAATACTGTGAATTGACAAAAGTACAATAGCCACGTTTAGGATACAACTAGGTACAGTGAGTGTTTGCTAGTATAATGGCTGAGTTTAAAAAAGTTTGAGTGTGCAATGCAGGCAGACGTGCTGCAAATAACGTTCCAATACTGTGAATTGACAAAAGTACAATAGCCACGTTTAGGATACAACTAGGTACAGTGAGTGTTTGCTAGTATAATGGCTGAGTTTAAAAAAGTTTGAGTGTGCAATGCAGGCAGACGTGCTGCAAATAACGTTCCAATACTGTGAATTGACAAAAGTACAATAGCCACGTTTAGGATACAACTAGGTACAGTGAGTGTTTGCTACTATAAATGGCTGAGTTTAAAAAAGTTTGAGTGTGCAATGCAGGCAGACGTGCTGCAAATAACGTTCCAATACTGTGAATTGACAAAAGTACAATAGCCACGTTTAGGATACAACTAGGTACACTGAGTGTTTGCTACTATAAATGGCTGAGTTTAAAAAAGTTTGAGTGTGCAATGCAGGCAGACGTGCTGCAAATAACGTTCCAATACTGTGAATTGACAAAAGTACAATAGCCACGTTTAGGATACAACTAGGTACAGTGAGTGTTTGCTAGTATAATGGCTGAGTTTAAAAAAGTTAGAGTGTGCAATGCAGGCAGACGTGCTGCAAATATCGTTCCAATACTGTGAATAGACAAAAGTAAAATAGCCACGTTTAGGATACAACTAGGTACACTGAGTGTTTGCTAGTATAATGGCTGAGTTTAAAAAAGTTAGAGTGTGCAATGCAGGCAGACGTGCTGCAAATAACGTTCCAATACTGTGAATAGACAAAAGTACAATAGCCACGTTTAGGATACAACTAGGTACAGTGAGTGTTTGCTAGTATAATGGCTGAGTTTAAAAAAGTTTGAGTGTGCAATGCAGGCAGACGTGCTGCAAATAACGTTCCAATACTGTGAATTGACAAAAGTACAATAGCCACGTTTAGGATACAACTAGGTACAGTGAGTGTTTGCTAGTATAATGGCTGAGTTTAAAAAAGTTAGAGTGTGCAATGCAGGCAGACGTGCTGCAAATAACGTTCCAATACTGTGAATAGACAAAAGTACAATAGCCACGTTTAGGATACAACTAGGTACACTGAGTGTTTGCTACTATAAATGGCTGAGTTTAAAAAAGTTTGAGTGTGCAATGCAGGCAGACGTGCTGCAAATAACGTTCCAATACTGTGAATTGACAAAAGTACAATAGCCACGTTTAGGATACAACTAGGTACACTGAGTGTTTGCTACTATAAATGGCTGAGTTTAAAAAAGTTTGAGTGTGCAATGCAGGCAGACGTGCTGCAAATAACGTTCCAATACTGTGAATTGACAAAAGTACAATAGCCACGTTTAGGATACAACTAGGTACACTGAGTGTTTGCTAGTATAATGGCTGAGTTTAAAAAAGTTAGAGTGTGCAATGCAGGCAGACGTGCTGCAAATATCGTTCCAATACTGTGAATAGACAAAAGTACAATAGCCACGTTTAGGATACAACTAGGTACACTGAGTGTTTGCTACTATAAATGGCTGAGTTTAAAAAAGTTAGAGTGTGCAATGCAGGCAGACGTGCTGCAAATATCGTTCCAATACTGTGAATAGACAAAAGTACAATAGCCACGTTTAGGATACAACTAGGTACACTGAGTGTTTGCTAGTATAATGGCTTAGTAACAATGAGTTGTAGTGTGCAATGCAGGCAGACGTGCTCTGCAAATGTCTTTGCACTAGTGGGACTATAGCAAAGTCCAATAGCCACGTTTAGGATGCCACTAGGTACACTGAGTGTTTGCTAGTAAAATTGCTTAGTTTAAAAAAGTTGGAGTGTGCAATGCAGGCAGATGTGCTCTGCTAATATCTTTGCACTAGTGGGACTATAGCAAAGTCCAATAGCCACGTATAGGATGCCACTAGGTACACTGAGTGTTTGCTAGTATAATGGCTTAGTTAAAATGAGTTTGAGTGTGCAATGCAGGCAGACGCGCTATGCAAATGTCTTTGCACTAGTGGGACTATAGCAAAGTCCAATAGCCACGTATAGGATGCCACTAGGTACACTGAGTGTTTGCTAGTATAATGGCTTGGTTTTAATGAGTTGGAGTGTGCAATGCAGGCAGACGCGCTCTGCAAATGTCTTTGCACTAGTGGGACTATAGCAAAGTCCAATAGCCACGTATAGGATGCCACTAGGTACACTGAGTGTTTGCTAGTATAATGGCTTGGTTAGAATGAGTTGTAGTGTGCAATGCAGGCAGATGTGCTCTGCTAATGTCTTTGCACTAGTGGGACTATAGCAAAGTCCAATAGCCACGTATAGGATGCCACTAGGTACACTGAGTGTTTGCTAGTATAATGGCTGAGTTTAAAAAAGTTAGAGTGTGCAATGCAGGCAGACGTGCTGCAAATATCGTTCCAATACTGTGAATAGACAAAAGTACAATAGCCACGTTTAGGATACAACTAGGTACACTGAGTGTTTGCTACTATAAATGGCTGAGTTTAAAAAAGTTTGAGTGTGCAATGCAGGCAGACGTGCTGCAAATAACGTTCCAATACTGTGAATTGACAAAAGTACAATAGCCACGTTTAGGATACAACTAGGTACACTGAGTGTTTGCTACTATAAATGGCTGAGTTTAAAAAAGTTAGAGTGTGCAATGCAGGCAGACGTGCTGCAAATATCGTTCCAATACTGTGAATAGACAAAAGTACAATAGCCACGTTTAGGATACAACTAGGTACACTGAGTGTTTGCTAGTATAATGGCTTAGTAACAATGAGTTGTAGTGTGCAATGCAGGCAGACGTGCTCTGCAAATGTCTTTGCACTAGTGGGACTATAGCAAAGTCCAATAGCCACGTTTAGGATGCCACTAGGTACACTGAGTGTTTGCTAGTAAAATTGCTTAGTTTAAAAAAGTTGGAGTGTGCAATGCAGGCAGATGTGCTCTGCTAATATCTTTGCACTAGTGGGACTATAGCAAAGTCCAATAGCCACGTATAGGATGCCACTAGGTACACTGAGTGTTTGCTAGTATAATGGCTTAGTTAAAATGAGTTTGAGTGTGCAATGCAGGCAGACGCGCTATGCAAATGTCTTTGCACTAGTGGGACTATAGCAAAGTCCAATAGCCACGTATAGGATGCCACTAGGTACACTGAGTGTTTGCTAGTATAATGGCTTGGTTTTAATGAGTTGGAGTGTGCAATGCAGGCAGACGCGCTCTGCAAATGTCTTTGCACTAGTGGGACTATAGCAAAGTCCAATAGCCACGTATAGGATGCCACTAGGTACACTGAGTGTTTGCTAGTATAATGGCTTGGTTAGAATGAGTTGTAGTGTGCAATGCAGGCAGATGTGCTCTGCTAATGTCTTTGCACTAGTGGGACTATAGCAAAGTCCAATAGCCACGTATAGGATGCCACTAGGTACACTGAGTGTTTGCTAGTATAATGGCTTAGTTAAAATGAGTTTGAGTGTGCAATGCAGGCAGACGCGCTATGCAAATGTCTTTGCACTAGTGGGACTATAGCAAAGTCCAATAGCCACGTATAGGATGCCACTAGGTACACTGAGTGTTTGCTAGTATAATGGCTTGGTTAGAATGAGTTGTAGTGTGCAATGCAGGCAGATGTGCTCTGCTAATGTCTTTGCACTAGTGGGACTATAGCAAAGTCCAATAGCCACGTATAGGATGCCACTAGGTACACTGAGTGTTTGCTAGTATAATGGCTTAGTTAAAATGAGTTTGAGTGTGCAATGCCGGCAGACGCGCTATGCAAATGTCTTTGCACTAGTGGGACTATAGCAAAGTCCAATAGCCACGTATAGGATGCCACTAGGTACACTGAGTGTTTGCTAGTATAATGGCTTGGTTTTAATGAGTTGGAGTGTGCAATGCAGGCAGACGCGCTCTGCAAATGTCTTTGCACTAGTGGGACTATAGCAAAGTCCAATAGCCACGTATAGGATGCCACTAGGTACACTGAGTGTTTGCTAGTATAATGGCTTGGTTAGAATGAGTTGTAGTGTGCAATGCAGGCAGACGCGCTCTGCAAATGTCTTTGCACTAGTGGGACTATAGCAAAGTCCAATAGCCACGTATAGGATGCCACTAGGTACACTGAGTGTTTGCTAGTATAATGGCTTGGTTAGAATGAGTTGTAGTGTGCAATGCAGGCAGACGCGCTCTGCAAATGTCTTTGCACTAGTGGGACTATAGCAAAGTCCAATAGCCACGTATAGGATGCCACTAGGTACACTGAGTGTTTGCTAGTATAATGGCTTAGTTATCAGTTGGAGTGTGCAGAGGACAAGAGGGTACAGTGGCAGGATTGTGGTGCTCTGGGTAGAGGAATGGAAGCCTGCCTTTCTATTCCCTCCTAATGGTGAAATGCAGGTAGGAAATCCCTGACCTGGGCTACACAGACGCTGTTGCTGTTTGCAGGACCTGTCACCTATGGCTCTCTGACCCTGCCGGTTGGAGCCCTTAAAAGGACTGCTATAAAGTGCTCTCCCTAAGCTGTCTAACGCTGTGTATGCAGCGCATACAGCTGTATCGGCTATAGGACTCAGGAAGACGGAGCTGCGACAGTGATGTCTGACACCAAAGACGCAGAAGGCAGATAATGGCGTCCGTGAAGAAAATGTCCGGTTTTATAATGCAGGGACATGTGACATGCAGATCCTATCACACATGCCGTTGCTTCTCTGGCTCAAAGTCCACTTAGCTGTGTGTGTGTCTGGGATTGGCTGACATGCTGGCCCGCCCCACAAGACGCGCGCGCTTAGGGAAGGAAGACAAGAAAAAAAAAAAAAAAAAATGGCGATCGCCATTATAGAAACAGCAGTGATCTGAAGGCGCTGTTCACGCACACTATACACTGAAATGTGATAATAGTTTGATTCACAGAGTGACTTACACTATTACAGCAGAAACCAAGCTATGATTTAGCTGTTTTTTGGCTGCTAGAACCGTTCTCGAACGTTTCTAGAACTACCGAGCTTTTGCAAAAAGCTCGAGTTCTAGTTCGATCTAGAACATGCCCCAAAATCACTCGAGCCGCGAACTGGAGAACCACGAACCACGAACCGCGCTCAACTCTAGTTATGTCATCTCTCCTCAGGGACTGAACATGGAATCTAGCAAGATACAAGCCATTCTCGACTGGCCGGAACCGGGAAACATCAAAGAGGTACAACGCTTTGTCGGTTTTGCCAACTTTTACCGACGTTTTATCCGTAACTTTTCAGAGATTGTTCGTCCCATCACTCTGTTAACCAAAAAAGGACAGAAGTTTGTGTGGTCCGCCCAGGCCCAGGAAGCATTTCATCGTCTCAAGGTATGTTTTACCTCAGCGCCAATATTAGTACATCCGAATCCAGCACTTCCCTTTATCGTGGAGGTTGACGCTTCCGACTATGCATTGGGGGCCATTCTTTCTCAAAGGACTGGGGACAAGAGTCTCTTGCATCCGTGTGCCTTCTTTTCCCGCCGGTTGTCCCCTGCAGAAAGGAACTATGACGTTGCGGACAAGGAATTATTGGCGATTATTTCCGCTTTCAAGGAATGGAGACACCACTTACAGGGAGCCGCGCAGCAAGTGATAGTACTCACAGATCATCGTAATCTGGAATTTCTTAAGTCTGCCAGGTGCCTGTCTCCACGGCAAGCCCGTTGGAGCCTATTTCTTAACCAATTCAATTTTATCGTTACCGTCCAGGTTCACGTAATGGGAAAGCCGATGCCTTGTCCCGAATCCACGCCGTGGACTCCGTGCCTGGAACCCCGTCTCAGACCGTGTTATCGGATGCCAATTTCGTTGGAGTAATCCAGGACCAGGACTTGTGGAAGGACATCAAGCTGGCCTATGATGGTGACGTATTTCTTGCTGCCCCCCCGAATGATGTAACTCTTGTTCTTCGGAATGGTGTGTGGTTGAGAGAGCGACGCATTTATGTCCCGGAGGCCGTAAGACTTCAGGTTCTCAAGTTGGTCCATGACTCCGTGTTGGCTGGTCATAGGGGGGTACTGAAGACGCAGGAATTTCTGAGCCGTTTTTTCTGGTGGCCTACCTGTTTAAAGGATGTGAAGGACTATGTCCACTCATGTGTGGTTTGTGCCCGGTGCAAGGTCCCTCGTGTGGCTCCTACGGGACTCCTCCAACCGTTACCCGTGCCATCTCGCCCTTGGGGGTCTATCTCCATGGATTTTATTGTGGAGTTGCCAGTCTCAGGCGGGCACAATACCATTTTAGTGGTGGTGGATCGATTGACTAAAGCTGCTCACTTCATTCCGTGTACCGGTCTTCCCTCAGCCGCAGAGACAGTGGATCTGGTTATCCAGAACGTATTCCGATTGCATGGGGTACCAGACGAGATCAACTCTGACCGGGGCGTGCAGTTCACGTCTAGATTCTGGAAGGGGTTTTGTACGGCACTCCAGATTGATGTCTGTTTGTCTTCTGCATACCATCCTCAGACAAATGGGCAAACTGAACGGACAAATCAAACCCTGGAACAATACCTTCGATGTTATGTCAGCCATCTCCAAGACGATTGGTTGAAGATGCTTCCGTTGGCGGAGTTCTCATACAACACTCAGAGCAGCTCCACTAAGGTAACGCCCTTTTTCGCTAACCTGGGTTACCATCCGACTGTTTTGCCTAGGTCACCGGTTGCGGTTTCGGTGCCAGCGGTGGAGGACAGATTGACAGAACTACGACAAAATCTGGAGGTTCTAAAGGACACTGTGGCTACGGCCCAGGAGCGTTACAAGAGGTCGGCAGACACTCACCGGAAACCGGCACCCATGTACAAGGTAGGGGACTCTGTATGGTTATCTACCAAAAACCTGAGATTGGGTGTTCCTTCGCAGAAGCTGGGACAAAAATTCATCGGTCCGTTTAAGATCACCGGGATCGTGAGCCCTGTGGCCTGTCGGCTACGGTTACCGCACCATCTAAAGGTACACCCGGTTTTTCATGTGTCTCTCCTCAAACCCGTTTCCCCTAATACGTTTCATGGTCGTGTTGTGCCTCCTCCTCCGCCTGTGATGGTCGACGGCGAGGAGCAGTTCGTGGTTGAGGACATTATTGACTCCCGGCTCCATCGTCGTCGGCTTCAGTATCTGGTACGTTGGCAGGGGTACGCCCCCGAGGACTATTCCTGGGAACCGGTGGGTAACATTCGGGCACCCCGGAAGATTGCTCAGTTTCATCGACGTTTCCCGGACAAGCCAGGCCCTGATCCGTCCTGAGGCCGTCTCTGTAGGGGGAGTAATGTCAGGTTTCCAGGTTTTCCAGTTCTCTTTTGAATGAGCTTGCCCTCGGTTAACATGGAGTTTACTGTTCTGTTGCCCTACTTCCTGTCCAGCTGCTTAAAAGGCCGCCTCTAAGCCTAGTCCAGTGCCTGAGTATACTGCTTGCTGTGTGCTCCTGCTTTGCTGCTGCTAATCCTGTTTGCCTTTGGATCCTCCTAAAGACTACCGACCGACCGACACTGGACCTTACCCGGTTTCTCAAGCTGTGCCCGGATTCCGTCTGCCATCTTCGGTCAGCACTCTGCCCGGTTCTCTCTGGTTCGTAACCACTCTGGACATTCATTCCGTACGGACACTTCTGGACTTTACCACTTGCCCCTTGTGTCCCGGCTGCTGCGCATTTAGGCCTTCCGGGGTGATTGCCGGACAGTCCCTGTATAGGGGTTCGCTCTGGTGGTCTCCCTGGGGGAGTCCGGTGCGTGGCCCCGGGAATTCCCTTCGCTCCGTTTCGGGAAGGTATTGTGTGTATTTGTACCGCTGTGTTTTCCGTTGTGTATCTACCGTGGTTACATATTATAAAATATCTTGTACCAAGAACTCGTCTCTGATTGTCATTGCCCTACGCTATCGAAATCCTCAGAACATATATAAGTATTACACTAAGACTACTTCCCATTAACTACTTCAGTGCCACAGAAAAATGTTGCTTCGTGGTATCAGCTTTGTTGGCTGATGCCCCGCCCCTTCTGGTCACATGGGTATGACGTCACACAGGTCCTGCAAGGTAAGAAGTGAATAGTTTGTATAATACTTATGCTAATTATAACAGTGGGAGGGGATAATTCTGCAATTCTGAATACCCCCCAGATATTATCTGATCCTCAGCTGCTGTCACTCAAGAAGCTGCAGATTTTGTAAACTTTGCTTTCTTGGGTTTCAAAACCTAAACATCAGGTAAACTAAAGGTATGTAGCGAATCAGCCTGATAGTGCCAGTATAGCACTGGCTTTAGGTTAAATATGAAAATCCTGATGATTGGTTCCCTTTAATAAAAATAAATAAATAAATAATCCACTGCCCCAGTCTATGTTGTTTGGCTGCAGCAGTTTGGCTTCGGCAGTCTTGCATCCAACCACCAAGCTAAGAGTCTTCTACTTTCTACATCAGCAATGCCAGTGAGCTTTGGCTGCAGCACTGTCAATATGATGTCACTGCTGAGGTCTAGACACAACCACAAGAGCTGCCAGAGACACAAGGCTAGTCAAGGTGAGTGAAGTACGGTTTGTGTTTTTCCAACAAACTGATTTCGGCAAGCAAATGTTTGCTGACATTAAGGTATAAACAGTTTGATGGCATAGACAGTGTTTCCTTTAATGTGGATTTTAGTGTAGATTCTCCTTCAAATTCCAAACCAAAACCATACATTTTTAAAGTACTAATGGTATAAAACTATATGCAAGCACTATATATGACTGCTATAACCTAAAAGGGGAAATATAGGGGTAGAATAGTAAAAGATATCAGTATACAGTAGATTTCTTCCATATAGATGGGGTTTCCGCTGACAGATGCCCAACAATCTAGAAAATATCCCCTCTGCTGAATCACCAGAACAGGGTGCATTTGCCTCCTATTTAAATGGAACAGCAGTACACATGCTCAACCAGTCACTCCTTTCATACAGCCATCTCTGGCAGTCCCACAGACCAATATTGGAGTGGCGTCCGAGCACAAGCACTGCCACTCCATTTGAACAGAGAACAAGTGCCCCATTGCAACAATCGCCGGTGTCTCAGAGGTCGGACCCCCACCTATCTAGAAGCTATAAACTATCCTGTGCATAGGTGATAAATTATTATTACACAAAAAGCCTTTTAATTAGGCAACCGAAAGTTCAGCCACCTTCTAATATACCACTTTAGAATTCCTTATTGATTGCATAGTTTCTGCTTGCTGTTTTGCTGAATGAATGCAATGTGGAGCACAGTCTGAAAGCAATCCCCATCTCCTGAGAACACAGCAAATTTATTACAAATGTATCAGCCACAATGACAGTATTTCACTCAAAGCATAATGCGCTATATAATATATTGCCCTGTACAGCACAGTACTACTAAGAAAGCCCCCCTTCTGATGTTTATCAAGAAGATAGCACCATAATGTTACTGGATGCTGCCTCATTTATTTCTCTTTTTGGATTTGTATATTGTTCTGTTGCAGTAATATGAATGCATCTGTATGAAATCATTCCAGGCATATAGAGGTACAACTTATTCACATATAGAAATGAAGGCGCAGTGTAAATAAATAAAAAAAATTATACGTGGTCCCCTGCCTATTTGTGATAACGAGCGCAGGTAAAGTAGACAGCTGCAGACTACTGCCTCAAGCTGTGTGCTTTATCTTGGCTGGTTAACAAAAATAGAGTCTTCCAATGCAGTTTATCAAATTATAAATTAAATAAATAAATAAAAAACATAACGTGGCCTGCTGCCCATTTTTGATAACCAGCGGAGTTGAAGCAGACAGCTGGGGACTGGTATTGTCAGACTGGGAAGGTCCATGGTTATTTGGCCTGCACAGCAAAAAAAAATAACTCACAGCCGCCCCACAATTGGTGCATCCATTCGATGCGCCACCTGTGGCGCTTTACCCAGCTCATCCAGATTACTCTGGTGTGGTGGCAATCAGGGTAATATGGGTTGATGTCAGCTGTGATGTCAAAAATCACAGCTGCCATCAAGCACTGGGTTGGCAATGGAGAGGTGTCAATGAACCCTCCCTTTACCAAGTGTAAGTAAAAAGAAGAAGAAAAAAAAAAAAAACACAAAATGCTTTATTTTATAATACTAAAAAAACAAAACCCACAGCTGGGGGCTGTGGCCAACAGCTGTCTACTTTACCTGCACTGGTTAGCAAAAATAGGCGGGGGACGACACGTTAAAGTAGCGTAATACTCCGACAGCACAGGTTTCTTCTTAGAACAATGTTGTAGGAGATGCATCCAAGCATCATCTTCATGCTGTTCGCTAATAGATACCCTTTTCATAAAATCTGTTACCAAGTTTTTACACCTAATAGGAGAGCAGCATGAAGTACATATAGAGGCCCCGATTCCAGTGATGTATCTCTTACAGGGCTACTTGCTGTAGTTTTGATAAATGACTATTTTATCTACAAAAAATTATGACTAGCAGACTAATAAATCACTGCATTCATCAGCTCTGTATAAGCCCACCACTCATGTATCTATCCTACATGCATTTAATGATGAAAAATGCATAAAACTTTGCATTGCATGGATATTTCCTATAGACTGTAATGGAGCTGTAAGGCAATTAGACACAATTAATGGCATATAGTCACAAACTTTCAATGTATGATAATATTCATTAGAAATGACCCATGTATCCATGATTTCCCACCTTACTCCTCAGTAATAATGAGCCATTTATTAGCAAATACAGTACAGACCAAAAGTTTGGACACACCTCATCTCTAGAACAACTATTAAGAGGAGACTTTGTGCAGCAGGCCTTCATGGTAAAATAGCTGCTAGGAAACCACTGCTAAGGACAGACAACAAGCAGAAGAGACTTGTTTGGGCTAAATAACACAAGGATTGGACATTAGACCAGTGGAAATCTGTGCTTTGGTCTGATGAGTTTTTGAGATTTGAGATCTTTGGATCCAACCACCGTGTCTTTGTATAAAAGGTGAACGAATGGACTCTATTCCAGTGTACTGCCAGTGCAGTGCGATTTTTCTCTCGCCCCATTCACTTGAAAGGGTGCGAGAGAAAAAGTCTCAGCTTACAATCGCAGCATGCTGCAATTGTTTTCTCGGTCCGATTAGGGCTGATATAATAATCGCTCATGTGCGCTGACACACAGGCTAGAATTGGTCTGAGGGGAATGCGATGTTTTATCGCACTCCACTCGCACCGATTTTCTCGCCGTGTGGCTTAGGCCTAAGAAGGAGAGTGATGGGGTGCTACGCCAGATGACCTGGTCTCCACAGTCACCAGACCTGAACCCAATCAAGATGGTTTGGGTTGAGCTGGACCGCAGAGTGAAGGCAAAAGGGCCAACAAATGCTAAGCATCTCTGGGAACTCCTTCAAGACTGTTGGAAAACCATTTCCGGTGACTGTCTCTTGAAGCTCATCAAGAGAATGCCAAGAGTGTGCAAAGCAGTAATCAAAGCAAAAGGTGGCTACTTTGAAGAACCTAGAATATAAGACATATTTTGAGTTGTTTCACACTTTTTTGTCAAGTATTTCATTGTACATGTGTTAATTCATAGTTTTGATGCCTTCAATGTGAATCTACAATTTTCAGAGTCATGAAAATAAATAAAACGCATTGAATGACAAGGTGTGTCTAAACTTTTGGTCTGTACTGTATATTCCCATTTCTGGCTTCAAAATGAGAATGACATGAAATGTTTGCTAAAAGGAAAATCAGCCCGGTTATGGTGTAATTAGAAAAATTATTAATAAGCAGCAAGCTTATCGCTGGGATGTAAAACATAAGGGGAGAAAAGAAATACAAAAGCATATCACGAAAATAATGAACAATTATTGCTAAACCTATGGTTAAAACTTACCATTGTGCGGACCAGTATAATATATGAGGCACTGACAAGCTGAGCAATAAAATGTAAAGAGGGTGATATTTACTACACAGATTTCAATTTTGGAAGAAAGCCACAAGGAGAAATCGCTGCCAATTACAGATTACGAAGAGTAGACACTGAATTATCAAATGTGTTTACATGCCCCCAGTGCTAATATAATTACTGCTAATTTAGCCAGTATGCCGTCAACGCAAAGGGAAAATACTAAACATATAGGGGAGCATGCATGGAAAAAGTAATGAGATGAAAATGGGGCAATAGTAGACACTGATTTTTAATCTAAATTTGAAGGTTTCATCAAACGGTATATGTGCCATAATGCATCAAGTGTCCAATGAGTGTGCCCACTAACAGCCAAATAAGCCGCGCCGTCTGAGGTCTTTAGCTTGTCTACGGCACTTATCAAATACTCAATGGCACGGCTAACAATATGCAGACTCTCAGGATCTCCCCTATGCTTCAATCAACAGCTGGTAAATTTTGCCGGATGGAAGAAGCAGTGTACGAGTGTTGTACATCGCCCTGATATTCAGGTTGTTTGTTTTGTGCTCCTGGTACTGTGACCTTTTACAATTATTTTAGATTGAATATTAAAATAAATAATAGTGGGTTGTTTTTTTTGTTTGTTTTTTTTTTTTTTTTTAACAGATTTAGGGATGTGCTTTACAGCAATTATATGAATCATGGCCAGTAAGAGTCTAAAACAGACTTATTAACATCTACAGGGAGGTTTTTATGCATGCTCTACGATATGCGCACAGGTCTAAATACAGGGAAAGGGGTGAGGAGGAGGAGAGCTGTGACATCAGCTTGTCACACAGAGTTTTTCACAAAACTCACCGACTCTCATGGTGGCATCAGGCTCTGTTCACATTGCAGAGTCTGACACTCTGTCCTATGGTTTCTCTGGTGTTTCTGATAAACTCACGCAGACCCGTGTGTCACGACCTGCTGTCTGCTCATTCATGGACAGTTAACTTGCTCGTTGGGCTTCTTTGATCACATGTTGTAAGGAAGCCAATGACTTTTGTTAATCTCATTTTTAGGCTGGAGGCAATCTTGTACCTACACC
This sequence comes from Anomaloglossus baeobatrachus, assembly GCF_048569485.1. NCBI lineage: Eukaryota > Metazoa > Chordata > Amphibia > Anura > Aromobatidae > Anomaloglossus > Anomaloglossus baeobatrachus. The sequence goes on from NC_134354.1 coordinate 621,543,126, forward strand.
AACTAGTTTATGCTGTGTTGGTCTGTGAGTTGCGGTGTCGCAGACTTGCTGGAGAAAAAGTCGCTTTGTGCTTGGTGTTGTTCTGGCTCATTGTCTTGACTAGACTTGATTGTCTTGTCAAGACTCATTGTCTTGTTGTTTCCGCCCTGCTCTTGTTGTCCTCCTAATCTTTCTTTTTCTTATACCTCTGAGTGTGCACTGTGTGACAAAGTTTTCATTTGCACTGTTAGTCTATAGGTACCATCACACATAACGAGATCGCTAGCAAGATCGCAGCTGAGTCACGGTTTCCGTGACGCAGTAGCGATCCCGTTAGCGATCTTGTTATGTGTGACACCTACCAGCAATCAGGCCCCTGCTGTGAGATCTCTAGTCGTTGCAGAATGGTCCAGGCCATTTTCTTCAAAGGCGATGTCACAGTGACTGCGGAGATCGTTATACAGGTCGCTACTGCAACCTGTATTGTTCCTGCATCGCTGGTAAAATCTGACTGTGTGACATCTCAGCTGCGACCTCCCAGCGACTTAACTGCGATCCCTATCAGGTCGCATCGTTTTCGGGATCGCTGGTAAGTCATTGTGTGTGACTGGGCCTTATTTCTGTGGGTTAAATCACACTCCTGCCCCAACCACTTCTGGTGGCGGGGATGGGGTATAAGATCATGGCTGTTCAGGAAGGAAACTCAAACATCCCCACTATTAGGGATATCTCAGAGAATAGGGATCGAACAGGGTGGCACGGTGGCTCAGTGGTTAGCACTGCAGTCTTGCAGTGCTGGGGTCCTGGGTTCGAATCCCACCAAGGACAACATCTGCAAGGAGTTTGTATGTTCTCCCCGTGTTTGCGTGGGTTTCCTCCGGGTACTCCGGTTTCCTCCCACACTCCAAAGACATACAGATAGGGACTCTAGATTGTGAGCCCCAATGGGGACAGTGTTCCTGATGTATGTAAAGCGCTGCAGAATATGTTAGCGCTATATAAAAATAAAGATTTATTTATTTTATTTATTTATCCCCTAGTCTGAGGGTCAGCTTAGAGGCCCCAATTTCCCGCTATGCCCATAGTCCTTTGTGATACAGCTATTGTGAATAGCAGATCTTTTGTTGTATACAGTATTCAAAGGTGTTCTCAAACACTGTAATCCTATCTATGATGATAGTGAGGCTGATGAAACGTGATCTCTACAAATAAGGACATAGAAGCTTGAAAACTGCAAGATTTCAGGATTTTATGATCTAGACATCCTGATCCGTAGAGATCACCTTTCAGCAATTTGATTTTATATATATGTACACACACTAATATATATTATATATATATATATTATATATATATATACATATATATATATATATATATATATATATATATATACACATAGTCATACATATACATACATATACATACATACACACACACACACACACACACATATAGATAGAGATATATATAGAGATATATACACACACACACACACACACACACACACACATATACACACACACATAGGAGTCAAATAGAAAGTTTAAAAATAACCATTTACTAGAAGAAAAAAAAACAAAACAGAAAAAACCTTACAACTTTGTTTTAACTATATGCTATATACTATATTCTAACAATAAGTCATCAGTTGTTTCCCACAAAGAGATCTTACCACAATACCAGAACGATGAGTACAGTATTACTTTGGATAAAATGCTACTTTTCCTGAGCTGCATGTCTGCCCTGAAGTCTGCATCCATAGAAGTGATTATATACACTTTCCTACAGCAATCTAATAAGGTAGCAACCAGAAACATGTCACATGATGATAAGAGAAGTCTGGCTATGAACACCTCCATTCACCCAGTGGTTAGATTCACCGCACTGAACATTAAATAGCTGTGTGCAATAAATGCTCAGCTTTTGTTGAGAATCCGTTGCAGATGGGTATCCTCATTAAATGGGGCTTCTTACCTGTCTCTCAGCAAACTGTATGTGTACATCTTCCTTCTGCACATTTTTCATCATTACTGTAACGATGACCTGGGATTCTGTTTGGTACCAGTCGTGTCTTCAATGAATAAAGGAAAAAGAAAAAAAGTAATTTAATGTGGCTACAAAAAGCGTAGAATCTACAAATGAATAGAATTAACATATACAATCTACCATTTCCATTTGTGTCTCTTGTTATGCATGAAAAAAAAAACCCAAATAGTAATTGCTTTCCATTATGCACTTATTGCATGATGCGGAATTATGGATGATAGCACAAATCATATATTACAACGGCATCTGACACAATCATTATGTAATAATTACACAGCAGAAATACTAGAAGAAGAGCACACAGGAATTTTTGGGAAATACAGTGCCTTGCAAACGTATTTACCCCCTACGGCATTTTACCTATTTTGTCACATTACAACCGGTGTTTAAATATTTTTGTAATCCAATTTGTGTGTGAGGCATCAGCATTAAATATTTCATCTAAAATCTCTCAAAAAATCTGTGTCACTACTACATAATAATCCCATTGTGTACTATGCAAGAGCTATACCTAGGTTTAAAGACATTATGACACATTTGATAATAAATCGGTAACGATTAAATATGTTTTGTAATTTGCTTTGTGTGTGATGCATCAGCACTAAATCTAAGTTGGGGAGGTGAAGTGAGAAAAATGTAGGTAAAAATTAAAATTTATGGGACAAAATAAATAAAAATTGCCATGTGCTTATGTATTGAACAGTTTTTGCTATGAAGCTTTTAAGAATTTCTGGTGCAAGCAATTACCTTCATAAAGGCTCGGTTATAGTTGCGTTTTACAAGGCCGAGTGCAATATGATAAAACATCAGATTGCTCTTACACTAGTGCAAAACTATAATAATATAATAATTATTACTATAATTAAACTATGGGGCAGTGTCCATCTGCGATTGATTTCTCATGTCATATCGGCATGAGAAAAGAAATCGCAGCACGCTGCGTTTGGCAGAGTCTCGGCTCACCTCGCACCCATGCAACTCTATATGTGAATGTGAAACATTGCACTGCACTCGCATGTCATCAGACCGCAGTGCGATGTACGCAGAGACAGGCAGTGGAGGAAAGGGAGAAAGGGCTTCCTCCCTCTTCTCCACAGCTATGATCCGACTGCAAGATTGGATCACAGTCACAAGACCCTCGGCTCATACTCGCAGCAGAGGGTCATTAGCATATGACTTCCGAAGCCATGGCAAATGGAGCCGAGGCCTAAGTCATATGCTTAGTGAAAGGACGTCCACCTGTGTGCAGTCTAAGTGTCCCAGGGTCTGTCTGTATATACACATCTTTCCTGAAAGGCCACAGAGGCGGGTACACCAATAAGCAAGAGGCACCACTAACAAGACAACACCAAGGAGGTTGTTAGAGACAAAGTTGTTCAGAAATATAAAAGTCAAGGCTGTGTTCTAAAAAATATCCCAATCTCTGATGATCCCCTGAAGCACCATAAAATCCATTATCATCAAATGGAAAGAACATGATACAACAACAAATCTACCAAGAGAGGGCTGCCCCCCAAAACTCTCAGCCGGGGCAAGGAGGGCATTAATCAGAGAGGCAGCATAAATTCCAATATTAACCCTGAAAGAGCTCCAGAGTTCCCAAGCATAGACTGTAGTATCAATCCATATGACCACAATAAGCCGAACATTCTACAGAGCTGGCCTTTATAGAAGGATGGCCAGAAAAGGCCTTTAGTTACAGCTATAAATTGGAAGGCTCATTTCAACTTTGCCAAAAGACAAGTGGGAAACTCATCAAATGTATGGAGGAAGGTGCTGTGGTTATACGAGACCAAACTTATATTTTTTGGCCACCAAGGTAAATGTGTCTAGCGCCAAACAAAACACAGCTAATCACCCCAAGAACACCATCCCTATAGTGAAACATGGTGGTGGCAGCATCATGTAGTGGGGATGTTTTGCAGCAGCAGGGACAGGGAAAATGGTCAGAGTCAAGGGGAAGATGGATGGTGCGAAATACAGGAATATTCTTGAGCAAAACCTGCTTTTGTCTGGGAGGTTCACCTTCCAACAAGACAATGACTCAAAGCAAACTGCTAAAGAAATACTCAAGCGGTTTAAGGGGAAATGTGTGTTGAAGTGGCCCAGTCAAAGCCCAGACCTTAATGCAATTGAGAATCCTGAGGAGTGCTGTTCACCAGATGAAACCATCTAACTTGAAGGAGATAGAGCAGCTTTACTTTGAGGAATGGGTAAATATACCAGTGGTCAGATGTGGAAAGCTTGGAGACTTTTCCAAAGCAACTTGCTGCTGTAGTTGCTGCAAAATGAGGCTATGCAAAGTACTGACTTTAGGGGGGTGAATAGTTATGCACATTGACGCTTTCAGTTATTTTGTTCTATTTGTTTGTCTTATAATAAAAATGAAACCAAATGTTCACAGGCATGTTCTTTACATGTTTTTGTAACAGCAAACCAAAATAGAATTGTATAGAAAGCATATTAAAATCTCATCCTTTATTAATATAAATATTAAAAAAGAAAAAACAATGTTTTTTCCTTCACGTATTATAAACAACTTGCTAAGCCACCAAAGTAAACAATCTACTTAGCTGGGTTCAGTTCAGTGTAAACCGCCCAACATATAGAGTACCAACCAGAGAAGGTCACTATGATGGCCACTAAATGTCATACAAAAAAACACGAGAAAAAAAAACACAATAGACAGAACAAAAAAACGTGATTTTGCTAAAGAGCAACGGACAGTGGTCCTATTAGAAAAACAAACAATTATACCCGCAGATAGGGTCATGTTAGGGGTCCAGCTTGATACATTAGCTGTGGATTGTCCTTGTTAGGACGGGAGATTGGGGTAGCAGGTTTTTGTTATTTTTGTTCTCCAGGAGCTAATAGGGACAGATAGAACTGGATCGGTACTCTGGACCCAGAACTCTGATGGAGACCCTACATACCCTGACATAGAAGGACACGGTGAGATCATTCCTTGTCCTTATGCTATATGTTTTTCTCCAATGTCTGACCACTGTCAGCATCCCATTGAGTGAACATATATTTATTTGGGTATACGGTACCGTATTTTTCGGACTATAAGACGCACTGGACTATAAGACGCACCCTGGTTTTAGAGGTGGAAAATCGGAAAATAAAACTTTAAGCAAAAAAATGTGGTCATGACACACTGTTATGGGGCGAGGATCTGCTGCTGACACTGTTATGGGGGTAATGTCCCCAAATTCTCTACTAAGGTACCCCATCCTGGGAATGATCCTCCTGCCTTGTATATGATCCTGCTATAAACCCCCATCCTGCTCATATACTCCCATCCTGTTCATATACCCAATCCTCTTGATATACCCCCATCCTGTTCATATACCCCCATCCTGTTCATATACCCCCCATCCATCCTGCCCGTATTCCCCCATCCATCCTGCTCATATACTCCCATCCTGTTCATATACCCCCATCCTGTTCATATACCCCCATCCTGTTCATATAACCCCATCCTGTTCATATAACCCCATCCTGTTCATATACCCCCATCCTGTTCATATACCCCCATCCTGTTCATATACCCCCATCCTGTTCATATACCCCCATCCTGTTCATATAACCCATCCTGTTCATATACCCCCATCCTGTTCATATACCCCCATCCTGTTCATATACCCCCATCCTGTTCATATACCCCCATCCTGTTCATATAACCCATCCTGTTCATATACCCCCATCCTGTTCATATACCCCCATCCTGTTCATATACCCCCATCCTGTTCATATACCCCCATCCTGTTCATATAACCCCATCCTGTTCATACACCCCCATCCTGTTCATATACCCCCATCCTGTTCATACACCCCCATCCTGCTCATATACTCCCATCCTGTTCATATACCCCCATCCTGTTCATATACCCCCCATCCATCCTGCTCATATTCCCCCATCCATCCTGCTCATATACTCCCATCCTGTTCCTATACCCCCATCCTGTTGATATACCCCCATCCTGTTCATATAACCCCATCCTGTTCATATAACCCCATCCTGTTCATATACCCCCATCCTGTTCATATACCCCCATCCTGTTCATACACCCCCATCCTGTTTATACACCCCCATCCTGTTTATACACCCCCATCCTGTTCATATACCCCCATCCTGTTCATATACCCCCATCCTGTTCATATACCCCCATCCTGTTCATACACCCCCATCCTGTTCATACACCCCCATCCTGTTCATACACCCCCATCCTGCTCTTATACCCCATCCTGTTCATATACCCCATCCTGTTCATATACCCCCATCCTGTTCATATACCCCCATCCTGTTCATATACCCCCATCCTGTTCATATACCCCCATCCTGTTCATATACCCCCATCCTGTTCATATACCCCCCATCCATCCTGCTCATATTCCCCCATCCATCCTGCTCATATACTCCCATCCTGTTCATATACCCCCATCCTGTTCATATACCCCCATCTTGTTCATATAACCCCATCCTGTTCATACACCCCCATCCTCTTCATATACCCCCATCCTGTTCATATACTCCCCATCCATCCTGCTCATATACCCCCTATCCTGTTCATTTACCCCCATCCTGTTCATATACCCCCCATCCATCCTGCTCATAGACTCCCATCCTGCTATATGCCCCCATCGTGCTCATAGACCATCCTGGTATATGGCCTGTATCCTATAGCACAGAGAAAAAAAATAAACGTTTATACTCACCTGTTCCTCACTCCCTGCAGCACCGATCATCTCCCTCTCTGCGCCACTGACCTGTGTGTGTGGAGTCGTTCCCCTGCAGCATCGCGATGTCTTCCTGTCTGTGCCGATCAGCTGATCAGCACAGATCAGCTGATCAGCACAGATCAGCTGACCGGCACAGACAGGAAGACATCGCGTGCTGCAGGGGGACGGCTCCACACACGGGGACGGGTGAGTACACTGATTCACTGCACCCAGCGCTGATGATGAAGCGCGGGGAGCAGTGAATACAGCCGCACATGATCACTCCAGGCTGTAATTGCCAGGGGTGATCATGCGGACCGGCTCTTTACTATGTGCGCGTCCCCGCTCGTCCTCCCGCCCACCTGTCGGCGCCGGCTTCTGCGCTGAGAGAAGGGCGGGAGGATGGGCGTGCATATGTAATGAGCGGGCCCACGTGGTCACAGCAGGCTGCTACAGCCTGCTCGTGCCCCCGATGACCCGCTCCACCGCAGCACCCTCATTCCCGGCCGCAGCCCTATAGTCAGACCATAAGACGCACCCCCCAACTTTCCCCCAACATTTGGGGGGAAAAAAGTGCGTCTTATGGTCCGAAAAATACGGTAATTGTTTGTTTTGCTGAATTTTTCTAATAGGACCACTGTCCATTGCTCTTTAGCAAAATCACGTTTTTTTTTGCTCTGTCTATTGTGTTTTTTTGTATGACATTTAGTGGCCATCATAGTGACCTGCTTTGGTTGGTACTCTATATGTTGGGCGGTTTACACTGAACTGAACCCAGCTAAGTAGATTGTTTACTTTGGTGGCTTAGCAAGTTGTTTATAATACGTGAAGGAAAAAACATTGTTTTTTCTTTTTTAATATTTATATTAATAAAGGATGCGATTTTAATATGCTTTCTATACATGTTCTTTACATGAACTGATACAAACACTCAAAATAAAACCCCAAAAATAAATAAATTCCAGGATGTGAGATGGGAAAAGACAAAAAATGCCTATGTGGTCTATTCTTTTGCAAGGCACAGTAACTACAAATACATACTGGATATGTCAAATGTATACTTGGGTACATATAGCTTTTGATGGGTGGGAGAGGTTCTTAAAGGTGACATCAAATTCAAAGAAAAGGTCGATGGACACATTTGCTGCTTGTTCATCACATCACAGGTTACATAGAATAGTATGCACAAAAAAGAAATCCTGTTCTTCAAACTAAGGATGTGTTCAGATCTGCATTTGGAAATTTCATTTGTCGGTTCAGTTTCAAGAATTCACATCCAATAGGGATTTTTTTGCTTAACTGAAGCAAAAGCGATCCCATCAATTGTTACGGTGCCATCTTTACAGAATATGCTTAGTAACATAAGTGAAAGAAGAATGTTGAAGGAACAAATAATATATTAGAATTTACCGCAATTATGGAATCGGGAAAACAATACTATTGTTTGTGTTATAAACTTTGATATACATAACCCGTATTTTTACCCCATTCAGTCTAGGATTCTGGCCCTGGACAGGTTCCAGGATTTAGTACAGGAGGATTTGAATGATTTGTAAGATACCACAAATAAAGGGAAAGATCATGGGTCCAACAACCAAATAAGAAGGGTCATTGAGACATTGGAGAAATAGCGATTTAATACATAGAAAGGCAAATAAGAGCACTGTGGTGGTTCAGATGACTAAAGATAGTTATTTTCAGCTCAATCAGGATATATTAATTGATCGGACTACTTACATGAAATTATCAGAAATTCCTACTGGGAAATTTGGGAAGGTTTTGCAAAAACCTTTGAAGGAGGGAATGTCCAAGGGTGTACTTTCTAGGAGGGAAGGTGAATTTATTCTGGTTGAGAACCCTGTGATTGCTTAATTTGCATAAAGAAACATTTCCCCTCCATTGTGGTCGGCATAGGGTCATTGAATGAACATTTTAAGAGAATTCCCTCTTACAACCGATTAATGAGAAATGTCCGGGTCTCCTAAAAGACACCTGGCATGTCTTGGCCTCTGTTGAGCAGATCAAGTGAGATGCCAAATATACATGGATCACAAGCGACATTGAGTGGTCTTATACCTGCATCCCACATGATTTCGGTATTTAGCAGTGTCTGCATTTAAAAATATAAATTAAATGCCACCTATAATGATGATTTAGGTTCCTTTATTGTTTTGGCTTAAATTGATCTTTTGAAAATAATTATTGTATGCTAATTGCACATATTATTTAGAATGTAAAAGGGGCATTGATAGGCCTTCTTTTGCAAATATCTGTCTTCTGGTGGGTGGATAAATTAATATTCTCAAAGCATAATCCTTTGGTAGATTTCTTGGTGTGGTATGGCAGATACATGGACGACATCCTTATGGTATGGTAATCCCGTGTGTCTGCCAAAATCGCAATTCTTGCAATCTTTTTTTCACATTTATTTGGAGCAAAGATTCAGTGTGCTTTTTGGATTTGGTGCTACAGATTCATTGAGAGCACCATTCATAAAGACACCTACACATGAAGCCACGACAGGTAATACCATATTGAGAGCTGATTTTTGTCATTTGAGACGCACTAAAATTAATATTCAAAGAGGAGAAATTACTAGGGCAAAACATAATTGTTGGTAAACCATTTTTTTGAAGGAAAGAGAAATTTGTGAAATAATAGCAAAAAGAGATTATCGGAGTTGGGTATTGAGTAGAGTTAAGGATGCAGTGGATAAAAAGAACCAACATGTTTTAATACACAAAAAACGGAAGACACAGCGAGATATTATAAAAATATTTTTTGTGACAATTTTCATTAAAGAATACAATCAGATTAAACCTATTAACAGATATTTACCCATTTTATGGGGTGATTGCTGACTTAAAAAAATAGTACAGAATGGCAGTTTATTTTCAGCCAAGAAATTACATACTTTATAGGGTATTTTGCTGCAAGTTTGGTCACTCAAAAACAGTTTATTCAAAACAAAACCTGGCTTACACCAATGGGATTCCATAAAGTGGGATTGGTAAAGGTGCTTTATGCAAATATGCAAAGACTACTAGAGAGATCAGTTTAATTGTTAAAAAAAGGATATAAAATTAGACAATTAATTGTGGTAGTATGTTTGTAGTTTATTATGGTCTTCTGTAGTTTGTGTAATATCAAATATATCGGGTGTACCACACAAAAATTAAGACAGAAAATAAATGAACATGTCAGGCATTCTGCAAACACTGAAGCCGTTAACCCATTCACTGTGTCAAAACATTTTTCTATGAACATTGAGGTAAATTAAAAGGTTTTGAGGGTTTCTTTTTTTTTTTTAGCATTGAGAAGGTTAACTCCGTTACCAAAAAGGTGAAGATTGTAGATGAAGACTTCTGAAGAGATAAGCTTATTGGAATTTGAGGTTAAGGTACCGTCACACATAACGAGATCGCTAGCGAGATCGCAGCTGAGTCACGGTTTCCGTGACACAGTAGTGATCCCGTTAGCGATCTTGTTATGTGTGACACCTACCAGCGATCAGGCCCCTGCTGTGAGATCTCTAGTCGTTGCAGAATGGTCCAGGCCATTTTCTTCAAAGGCGATGTCCTGCTGGGCAGGACACATCGCTGTGTTTGACACTGTGTGACAGGGTCACAGTGACTGCTGAGATCGTTATACAGGTCGCTACTGCGACCTGTATTGTTCCTGCATCGCTGGTAAGATCTGACTGTGTGACATCTCACCTGCGACCTCCCATCGACTTACCTGCGATCCCCATCAGGTCACATCGTTTTCTGGATCGCTGGTAAGTCGTTGTGTGTAACTGTGCCTTTAGCTACAAACCACCTGAAAGGTGTAAATAAACGTAAATAATTTTACATGATTAAATTACAAAATGCTTGGATATCATGTAGATCTAATTTTTGGAGTTTGGTATATTTGAAATTGGTTGTTTTCCTTATATGTATCGTCTCTTGTTGTTGTTTTTTATTTTCTGATCATGTTTTTAAATCAATGTACTACCACCCACCTGCTTTTAGGTTATGATTAAGAGGTATTTTGCCTTGAAAAACTTAAGCCAATTATGGGACTTTGCTATTTTTTCTGAATCTTCTGTCCTTCATATGTCATGTTTTTTAACTTGAAGAATTAAAGTCTTGCCTTTGAGAAGTGCTGGATCTTTTTGTTAGGACAGTCTATTCACAATTGGGTTTTGATTCGAAGCAGTCGGAGGACTGGAGAGCGGGGTGTTATATCTGAAGAACTGTTGAACGCAACCATTAAATAGTTATTCCCAGTTTCATATTTGGGTATGGTTGGATATTGCTTGTAAAATAAAAACAATTTTGCAATGTACTGTTTATTAAAATTTTCAGCCATTCTTGAGATAAACACTTTTGTTTACATCTCGTTGCCTTGGAGGAAGATCACCACAGCTAAACAGCAGAACATTTGCAGTGCTTACTACCTTTTCTCTATCGAGCTTGTAAGCACTGCTTTGAAGCTGGTTGGTATTGCTGGAGCGGACTGTTAGCTCCCAATCCCCGCCAACTTTAGCATAGTACTTAGAAAATATAAAACAGTGGTGGTCTCCTATATAGGGACCTATAAACAAAAAGGTAAGAGTGTTAATAGCTTAAGACGTGCTGCCAATTTCAATTAGTAAATTGCAAAAGTGATCAATTGTTTTTGTAAGCACTATTTCATAATATCTATGGAAATGGAAATAATCCTTTAGTTAATATGCCCATCCGAGTTCTGTTATGCGTTAGTCATTAGAAAAATAAAAAAAAAAAAAAAGATTTGAAAAATGCATTTTTTTAATGTTCCAAAAAGTTATAGATAATGGAAGCCAGACAGACCCCAATTTAAGCAATGGGGCGCTTCTGCTTCCATTTGCACAGTTATACATCAGATTCTTTTAGGACATTAAGTCCCAAACACAAGTGTGAACAAAGCCTTATTCTTACAGTCAGACATTCAAATCTCAATACACAAGATATTAAACCATCGACTTGCCAGTGAATCATTAAAGGCCAAAAATATATAAATCAACAAAAAATGTACCGTGTACACTGCTCACTTTTACAGTAAAGGTTTTCTTAAAAAAATAAAAATAAAATAATGTGTAAGACATACAGGAGCAGGAAGAGAACGTATTACATTGTACAAATCCATACATCTGCTGGAATTTCACATTTTTCATGTTCAGGAAACTAGATTTTGAAACCAAAACCAGGTAAACTGTGCAGTTCGCCAGCTGAATGTTGGATGTTCACTGCAAGCTGACTATTATTTATCATTACGAGATGCAAATACATCTTTTTTATATCGCTTCTCCAAAGGAAATAATAAAATAAGCTTTAGAAGAAAAAAAAAATCCCTCGGTTCTTCTGTAGCAGAGCTGGAATATAAAGTAGAACAATACTGCAGACTAGTGGCGACCCTCACATACTGCACCATAGAATAGAACAACTGAATTTGCCTTTGCACAAAATAGATTTTGATGCTTTCAATTTTTAAATAAAGGTAAAAATCTTCCTCTTTTCTTGGGGGAAGCAGGGAATATACTTTATTAAATTATTTGTATATGAATACAAGAGCTAACTACAAATTGAAAAAACCTCACCATAAAGCACATATAAGATAAGTACCGTATTTTTCGGACTATAAGACGCACCTGACCATAAGACGCACCCTGGTTTTAGAGGAGGAAAATAGGAAAATAAAATTTTAACCAAAAAATATGGTTATGACACTGTTATGGGGCGATGATCTGTTGCTGACACTGTTATGGGGGTAATGTCCCCAAATTCTCTACTAAGGTACCCCATTCTGATAAGGATCCTCCTGCCTTGTATATGATCCTGCTCATATACCCCCCATCATGCTAATAATATACCCCCCATCCATCCTGCTAATAATATACCTTCCATCCATCCTGCTCATGATATACCCCCATCCATCCTGCTCATGAAATGCCCCCATCCATCCTGCTCATGATATGCCCCCATCCATCCTGCTCATGAAATGCCCCCATCCATCCTGCTCATGAAATGCCCCCATCCATCCTGCTCATGATATGCCCCCATCCATCCTGCTCATGATATACCCCCATCCATCCTGCTCATGATATGCCCCCATCCATCCTGCTCATGATATACCCCCATCCATCCTGCTCATGATATACCCCCATCCATCCTGCTCATGATATGCCCCCATCCATCCTGCTCATGATATGCCCCCATCCATCCTGCTCATGATATGCCCCCATCCATCCTGCTCATGAAATGCCCCCATCCATCCTGCTCATGAAATGCCCCCATCCTGGTAAATGGCGTGTATCCTGTGGCACAGGAAAAAAAAAATAAACGTTTATACTTACCCTTCCTCACTCCCTGAAGCACCGATCTCTGTCTCAGCTGCAGCGCCGCTGTGTGGAGCCATCACCGGTGTCTGCAGCATCGCGTCTTCCTGTCTGTGCCGGCGGTAAGCTGATTGATTCTGGTGGATACTAGCGGCGCGCACAGCGATGACGTCATCGCGGTGCGCGCCGCTAGTGTCCAGATCAGCTGACCGCCGGCACAAACAGGAAGACGTGATGCTGCAGGGGGGCGGCTCCACACACGGTGACGGGTGAGTACACTGATTCACTGCACCCCGCGCTGATAATGATGCACGGGGGGCAGTGAATACAGCCGCACATGATCACTCCAGGCTGTAGTTGCCAGGGGTGATCACGGCCGGCTGCTAATTATGCACGCACCCCCCCCCGCCCACCTGTCAGCGCCAGTTTCGCTGAGAGATGATGGGCGGGAGGATGGGCGTGCATATGTAATGAGCGGGCCCACGTGGTCACGGCAGGCTGCTACAGCCTGCTCGTGCCGCCGATGACCCGCGGCACCCTCATTCCCCGCACCCGCAACCTTATAGTCAGACTATAAGACGCACCCCCCACTTTCCCCCAACATTTGGGGGGAAAAAAGTGCGTCTTATGGTCCGAAAAATACGGTATCTCATATGCACTAATAATTTTAGAACCGGTAAACTATAGTAATGAAAGCACCAAAGGGTAGTAAGGTGCACAAAGAAAGCTGTGGATTTATTCTCATGAAGACTGAATGTAAAGATGAATATTTTTCTAATAAGTAGGGATCTTCTAAAGTGGAGAAATTGTCATGAAGGTTCAATTTTACTTTTATGTTCGCAGTATGATTATTTTTATATGTCAGAGATTTGGAGTAAATATAATTTAATTAACTTTATAATAATAAAAAATATATATATCATATATATACAGGGTATAATTATAATATATTTATTAGAAGGTGGCCCGATTCTGGATGGATGGATTGGATTGGTTAGGTTTAGTCTAATGTTTAATGATGTCCATGGCTTGTAATAAAAGAAGGCCATGAAGAGTGTAAAGTTAAGTAAAAATATGCTGATGCTGTGATGTGGCCCAATGCCACATAAAGTGGTGAAAAAAAACCCTCTTTCACCACTTTATTAAACCTCCAAATACCCCTCCAGGTCCGACATAATCCACAGAGGTCTCACGACGCTTTCATCTCTGCTACATGAAGCTGACATGAGTGGCAGTAGAACTCTCTGTCAGCTCTACGCAGCAAGTGAAGTGAGCCACGCAATCAGCTGTGCCCTCATTCAGGTGACCCGCGGACACAGCTCTCGGGTGGAGGACTGCAGCTATGGGCGCAGGTCACCAGAGTGAGCTGATCGCGCGGCTTACTGCAGAGTCAGTCTCTGTCTCTCTTGTTCTCTCTCTCAGTCTCCATCTCTCCCTCTCTCCCTCTCCAGTGTACACCGCTTAGCGCTGGCTCCTTGTACACGTAGCCAGGGTAAATATCGGGTAACTAAGCAAAGCGCTTTACAATTACAGTTGTCACTGTAATGATATCATTTTGGAGCAAGACAGACAGAATAAGGCAATTATATTTTTGTTATATATATATATATATATATATATATATATATGTTGTGTGTAGTTGCCAAGTGTTTGTGTAGGGCGCTGTAAATGTTCTGGGTGTTGTCTGGGTGTGGGGGTGTGTGAGAGCAGTGTTGTTTCTCTGTTGCGTTGTGTGTGGAGTGCTGTGTGCCTGCAGCGTTGTGTCTGTGTGGTGCTGTGTGTGTTGCGCGGTTTGTGTGGGTGTGTGTGTGTGTGTGTTTTGGGGGGAGGTATGTTTTGTGCAGTGTGTGTGTTGGAGGAGTAGTCCTGGAGGGAGAGGAGGATAATAGGAGTAGTCCTGGGGGGAGAGGAGGATAATAGGAGTAGTCCTGGGGGGAGAGGAGGATAATAGGAGGAGTAGTCCTGGGGGGGGGAGGAGGGTAATAGGATGAGTAGTCCTGGGGGGGAGGAGGATAATAGGATGAGTAGTCCTGGGGGGGGAGGAGGATAATAGGATGAGTAGTCCTGGGGGGAGAGGAGGATAATAGGAGGCGTAGTCCTGGGTGGGAGGAGGATAATAGGAGGAGTAGTCCTGGGGGGGGGGAGGAGGATAATAGGAAGAGTAGTCCTGGGGAGAGAGGAGGATAATAGGAGGAGTAGTCCTGGCGGGGAGAGGAGTCTGATAGGAGGAGTAGTCCTGGGGAGAGAGGAGGATAATAGGAGGAGTAGTCCTGTGGGGAGAGGAGGATAATAGGAGGAGTAGTCCTGGGGGGAGAGGAGTATAATAGGAAGAGTAGTCCTGGGGAGAGGAGGAGGATAATAGGAGGAGTAGTCCTGGGGAGAGGAGGAGGATAATAGGAGGAGTAGTCCTGGGGAGAGAGGAGGATAATAGGAGGAGTAGTCCTGGGGGAAGAGGAGGATAATAGGAGTAGTAGTCCTCGGGGGAGAGGAGGATAATAGGAGGAGTAGTCCTGGGGGAAGAGGAGGATAATAGGAGTAGTCCAGCGGAGAGAGGATAATAAAAGGAGTAGTCCTGGGGGAGATGTGTATAGGTGAAAAATGTGTGCGAGGGGCGTGGTACAACGGTTGGCACTGTAATGATGTCATTTTGGAGCAAAACAGACAGACAGAATAAGGCAACAGGAAAGAGAGTAATAAACTGCAGAGGACACTGGCACTACAAGACAAATAATGATAAATAATAATCTACTTAGATCGAGCCTACTCTTGAACACTAAATTTGCCTTTTACACTTAAAAAAAAAAAAATAATGTATAACAACAATTATACTGAAAATAAAGGCCACACACTCCAGGTATAATCCATCCTGCTGCAATAATTCCCTGCATCCGGTCCTTCAGCGCTGCACAGCTATCTCACTATATATTCTATAAGGATTAAGCTCCATCTAGTTTTCTAAACTTTCCCATTTTTTTTCAATATAATGCTCTAGCCGCCCCCCCTCCCCCCCAAGAAAAAAAAAAAAAAAAAAAAGAAGAATTTAGCCCCCCCCCCCCACCCCAAAGAAAAAAAAAAGAAAGTTGGGAGAAGACTCCCTGTATGTCTGCAACAAGGAAGCAAAACGGAGTAGACTCTTCTACAGGGAATAATGTCATACATATATTTGTTTTTTTAAAGTTTAGCATCCATTATTAAACATGTATTTTTACAGATGGCTATTAAATGTGTCAGTGGTTGTTAATTTACTCTAAAGTCAAAAAGGCTGCAATTATACAAAGTATTTTCAAATCAAGACTTAAAGGGGCTTTCTGGAAATTACATATGGATGACCTATGCCGAGGAGAGTTGGAGAAATCTGCAGTGGGTAAATTCACCATTATAGGCAGCAGGAGTAAATTTGATCCTTCACTGCAGGCAGAACTGTAGACAGATTTGAGTAGTTAAGAAGGTTGTCCACTACTTTAACACTGATAGCCTGTCTTTAGATAGGTCATCAATATCTAAAATCGGCAGGACACACGGCACCCCCACTGATTAGCTGCTCTCGGTGCCAGCTCCGGCAGCAGCCGGCCGGAAATGCTCACTAATGTCATCAGTGATTTTCACTAAGTTGACATGAAGTAATCACGTATTTGAATCTTTTTTTTTCTTCCTGTAAATTCTTTTGTTTACTTTAATAAAGAAAGATTAAACATAAATTAAAAATCTTCTCATATACTTTGCAATGTTAAAACACAAACAGCATGTGCATGCCCTCCGTGTGCTGTGTATTTGTCATGGACCGATACACTTGCATTAGCCCTTTTTAATCAGAAAACCATCAAGTCTACATGTGTTTTGCACAAACACACTGTCCATGAAAAAACATGCGCGTGAATAATAACAGATTATAATGGGTACGTGCTGTATACGTGAAAAAAAATCGGATGCAACACATACGTGCAAAATGAACGTGTTAAGGAGGCCTTACATAGAGCAAGCGAGCTAAGCAAAAACAGTAGAGTGCTCAGAGCATTTGCCACATAGGCCGTATTAGGTAGCTGGTCTACCAGGAATACATTGGGGCTGCTGTAGAATCATAACAAGGTAACGTGGGGAATCTTTAAGCTATGTGTCCACGGGAGAATGTAGCTGCGGATTTTTCTGCATCAAAAGCCGCAGCTTTCCCGCAAAATCCGCACCTTTTCAAAGGTGCGGATTTACCGCGGAATTGCCGCGGATCTGATGCGGATTTTGGTGTGGATTTTTTTTTTTCCCCAGTTTTAAAGCAAAAATCCGGATGAAATAGTTGACATGTTGCAGATTTTTCCGGACGAAAATCCGCACGATTTCCGCTGGGGAAAAATCCGCAGCGTGGACACAGCATTTCCAAAATGCCATAGAAATGGCTGGGGAGTAGCTGTGCTGCAGATTTTCGGGAAATCCGCGGCTTTTCCGCAAGAAATCCGCGGCAAAATCCGCGCATTTTCCGCAGCGTGGGCACATAGCCTTACAAATACATTTTGGAAATACATATACTTATATATAAATACAAGCCTGTTCACATCCACCATCTGTCATAAAAACCCTTAAAGGGAATCTGTCAGCAAGTTTTTGCTACTTCATCTGCATAAAGTAGGCATAGAGGCCCTGAATCCAACGATGTATCACTTATATTATTGGCTGCTGCTGTTCTCACAGAATCAATAGATTTTGCATGTAGCAGAGCCAATACAGCTTCCCCCCCCAGTCCACACCAGCCTCTCCGTGTACATTTCTATAAACAGAAGCGGCTCATCACAGAGGGAGGCGAAGTCTGACTGGAGCTCACAGGCTGCAGGGTCGGACTATGATAAGGCTAGGAAGCTTAAGGCTAGGTTCGCACATTGCGTCTTTTTGACGCTAAAAACGCACAAAAACGCTCCTGCGTCGAAAAAACGCATAAAAAAACGCATGCGTTTTTGCCGCGATTTGGTGCGTTTTTGGCTGCGTTTTTGATCTCTGCGTTTTGCTGCGTTTTTCCAATGCATTGCATGGGGGGAAAACGCAGAAAAACGCAGGAAAGAACTGACATGTCCATTTTTTTTTTTTTAACTCAAAAACGCAGGTAAAAAAAACAGATGTGTGCGGACAGCAAAAATGAAAACTCATAGACTTTGCTGGGGAAGCAAAGTCCTGCAGTTTTGATGCCAAAAACGCACCCGAAAAACGCGCAAAAACGCCGCGAAAAACGCACTGTGCGCACATAGCCTAACCCCTCAAGGACGAAGCCAGTTTTTTACTTAATGCCAGGCCATTTTTTGTAATTTTGACCAGTGTCCCTTTATAAGGTTATAACTCTGGAACGCTTCAATGGATCGCGGTGATTCTGAGACTGTATTTTCGTGACATATTGGGCTTCATGTTAGAGGTAAATTTAGGATATTTTTTTAATTTTATTTGTGAAAAAAATCTGAAATTTGACAAAAAAAATTTAACATTTTGCAATTTTCAAACTTTTAATTTTTATGCTCATAAACCAGAGAGTTATGTCACACAAAATAGTTAATAAATAACATCTCCCACTTGTCTACTTTAGATCAGCGCAATTTTTGAAACAAATTTTTTTGGGGTTAGGAAGTTAGAAGGGTTCAAAGTTCATCAGCAATTTCCCATTTTTTCAACAAAATTTATTACAAAACCATTTTTTTGGAGACCACATCACATTTGAAGTGACTTTGAGAGGCCTGGGTGACAGAAAATACCCAAAAGTGACCCCATTCTAAAATCTGCACCCCTCAAGGTACTCAAAGTCACATCAAAGAAGTTTATTAACCCTTCAGGTGCTTCACAGGAACTAAAGTAATGTCGAATGAAAAAAAAAAAATTAACATTTTACCTAAAAATGTTGTTTTAGCACTAATTTTCTTACTTTTTCAAGAGGTAACACTAAAAATTGGACCTCACACTTTGTTACCCACTTTCTTATGAGCGCGCCGATACCCCACATGTGGTCAGAAACCTTTGTTTGGGCAAATGGGAGGGCTTGGAACGAAAGGAGCAATATTTGAATTTTGGAAAGCAAAGTTGGCTGAAATAGATTGCGGGCACCATGTTGCATTTACAGATCCCCTAAGGTACCTAAACAGCAGGAACCCCCCTCAAGTGACCCCATTTTGGAAACTAGACCCCTTGAGTGTTCTATCTATGGGTTTAGTGAGCATTTTGGACCCACAGGTACTTCACAGATTTTGATAACGTTACGTTGTCATATTGAAAATTGTCATTTTTTTTCTCAAAAATGTTGCTTTAGCATCAATTTTCTCACTTTTTCAAGAGGCAATTCCAAAAATTTGACCCAAACGTTTGTTACCCACTTTTTTTATGAGCGCGGTGATACTTCACATGTGGTCTGAAACCTTTGTTTGGACAAATAGGAGGGCTTGGAACGAAAGGAGCAATATTTGAATTTTGGAAAGGAAATTTAGCTGAAAAAGATTGCGGGCACCATGTCGCATTTGGAGGACCCCCTAAGGTACGTAAACAGCAATAAAACCACCACAAGTGACCCCATATTGGAAACTAGGCCTCTCAAGGAATTTATCTAGATGCTAGGTGAGTACTCTGAACCCCCAGGTGCTTCACAGTTTATAACGTTGAGCCATGAAAATAAGAAAATAAAATGTTACCACAAAATTGTTACTTCAACCAGGTAGCTTTTTTTTCACAAGGGTAACAGGAAAAAAATCACCATGAAATTTATTGTGCAATTTCTCCTGAGTTTGGTGATATCTTATATGTGGTGGAAATCAACTGTTTGGGCACATGGCTGGGCTCGGAAGGGAAAGAGAGCCATTTGACTGCAAAATTGGCTGGAATCAATAGCGGATGCCATGTTGCATTTGGAGAGCCCCTGAGGTGCCTATACAGTGAAGCTCCCCCCCACAAGTGACCCCATTCTGGAAAATAGACCCCACAAGGAATTTATCTAGATGTTTGGTGAGTACCCTGAACCCCCAGGTGTTTCACAGAAGTTTATAATGTTGAGCTGTAAAAATAAAAAAAAATACATTTTTACCACAAAATTGTTACTTCAACCAGGTAGCTTTTTTTTTTTTAACAAGAGTAAAAGGAAAAAACATTCAGCATAAAATTTATTTTGCAATTTCTCCTGAGTATGCTGATACCTTATGTGTGGTGGAAATCAACTGTTTGGGTGCACAGCAGGGCTCGGAAGGGAAAAAGTGCCATTTGAGTGAATTGGCTGGAATAATTAGCGGACGCTATTTCGCATTTGGAAAGCCCCTACGGTGCCTAAACAGTGGCGGTCCTCCACAAGTGACCCCATTCTGGAAACAAGACACCTCAAGGCTTTTATCTAGGTGTATATTGAGCATTTTGAATCCATGAATACTTCACAGAATTTGATAAAGCTTAGGTTGCCATATTGAAAATTTTAATTTTTTTCACAAAAATGTTGATTTAGCATCACATTTCTCACTTTTTCAAGAGGCAACAACAAAACGTGGACTTTACAGGTTGTAATCCAATTTCTTGTGAGCGCAGGGATACCCCACATGTGGCCAAATATCTCTGTTTGGATAAATGGGAGGGCTTGGAATGGAAGGAGCACCATTTGAATTTTGGAAAAGTTGAAATAAATTGCGCGCACCATGTCACATTAGCAGGGCCTCTTGGGTACCTATACATCAGAAACCCCCCACAAGTGACCCCATTTTGGAAACTGGACCCCTCAAGGATTTTATTCAGGAGTATAGTAAGCATTTTGAATCCACAGCTACTTCACAAAAATGTTGCTGTAGCAACAATATTCTCACTGTTAGGTTATGTGGCCATGATCCAGCGACACAGCGTCTAGTACACAGTGTCAGCCTTCCTGCAGAGATGTGAGTGTTGTCCACTGGAGAACGCAGCTATCCATGCAGCTGTGGACTTTAGCTCTATTCTACCTGCAGAGAGCACTCTTGTCTCCGCAGCATAAATTGACATGCTGAGGCTCGGGAAGCTGCACCACAGGTAGGTTTATGCTGTGGAAAAAAGAAGCACAGTGGGCATGGGATTTCTAAAAATCCTTGCATTGTGCTTGTACTGCACAACGCAGCGTTATGGATGCAGGGAAAACACTCTGCGCCCAAAACACTGCAAACCCTGATTGTGGGCACATAGCCTAAAATGCTACAATGGATGAATGGATAGATGTCAAACATATATAACGTCCCACGCCCCTGCATATTCTAAGCTGGCGCCCTTTAGTGCCTTTCATGTGGCACTAAAGGGTGCCTAGCCTTTTATTTAGCCCAAAAAAATTTAAATAAATGACGCGGGGTCCCCCCTATTTTTGATAGCCAGCTAGGGTAAAGCAGACAGCTGTAGCCTGCAAACCACAGCTGACAGCTTTCTCTTGGCTGGTGATCAATTTGGAGGGCTCCCCAAGCTGTTTTTTTTTTTAATTATTTATAAATAAATAATTAAAAAAACCAAACAAACGTGGGGTCCCCCAAATTAGATCACCAGCTAAGGTGAAGCTGACAGCTGGGGTCTGGTATTCTCAGGGTGGGAAGAGCCATGGTTATTGGACTCTTCCCAGCCTAAAAATAGCAGGCCGCAGCCGCCCCAGAAGTGGCGCATCCATTAGATATGCCAATCCTGGCGCTTCGCCCCAACTCATCCCGTTGCCCTGGTGCGGTGGCAAACGGGGTAATAAATGGGGTTGATACCAGATGTGTAATGTCACCTGGCATCAAGCCCAGCAATTAGTGATGTCACGGCGTCTATCTGATACCAGACATAACGAATTGACAGTAATAAAAAAAAAAATTGACAAAAAAAATGTATTTGAAAAAACACTCCTCAAAACATTCCCTCTTTCACCAATTTATTGAAGAGACAAAAAAAAAATCAGGTCCCCTGTAATCCATTTTGGAGGTCCCATGACGATTCTGGACCTTCTAGAATATAGGGAGCACGTGGTATAGGGGGTGACCTGGCAGGGCCTGGGGAGCAGTGTCATGGCACATGCAACAAAAATCAGAGGAAAAAGGGTAAATGCGGCTGGTGCGCGGCCATGTTGGATTTTCGGGAGGGGGTTGTGGGTCGGGGGGGGCACTTTGGCGACACCGGGGGACCGAGGAGGAGATTTATCTTCCATCTGGCATGATCAAATCATGATCTCCAGGGTCTCAGCTACCCCCGGTAGCTGAAATCCCGAAGATTTTCTGACTCTGGGGGGCGCTATACCCTTATTTCCGACCGCCGTAAAAAAGCGGCGGATCGGAAGAAGTACCCTTATTTACCGCCGTTAAAAGGCGTATCGGCGGTCGTTAAGGGGTTAAACTAACATTGCATGTAAACAAAAACACACTGTGATAAGAGACGCAGTGCTGAATTCTCTGTTTTAACTCTTACAGCATGCTGTTTTCAGATTACATAGCAAAAACCTGCTGACAGAGTCCCTTTAAGGAATATTCTCACTTCAGGTATTTATGGTAAATTCACAGGTCATGCCAGGAGTGTCTCATTGAGGCTGGGGCCACATGGGGACTACTGCGATCCCCATGCATGACACTCGGCTCGTGCTGGCAGTACAGCAGAGCAGAGTGTCATGCGTGTGTCCTTGCAACTGAGGTCCGTTCGTGCGATCAGACCTCAGCTGCAGGGGGCGGGCCGGCACTCAGGAGGGGAGGGAGGGATTTCTCTCCCTCTCTCCTGCGTAGCCGGCTATTGCCATTCTCGCACTGCACTGGCAGTACACCGGTGTACCGCGAGTGCAGTGCGATTTTTCTCTCGCCCCATTCACTTGAATGGGTGCGAGAGAAAGAGTCTTAGCTTACAATCGCAGCATGCTGCGATTGTTTTCTCAGTCCGATTAGGGCTGACAAAATAATCGCCCATGTGCGCTGACACACAGGCTAGAATTGGTCCGAGGGGAATGCGATGTTTTATCGCACTCCACTCGCACTGTTTTTTCGCCGTGTGGCTTAGGCCTGATGGTGATCCCACCTCTGGAACTCCGACCTATGTTAACATTTTGGGCCTGTGTTGTTCCGCTATGAATGGAGAGGTGGCCGTACATGGGCATCTCTCGCTGCCAACTTCAACGGGAGCTCCATAGATGTAAATGGAGTGGGGCACACATGCGTGACCACCTATCCATTCACAGTGACATGAGATAAGGTTAAATATTTCAGATAAGTGATAAGTGATAGCACCAGAAGGTGGATCCACATGTGCTAGACCTGGATTTGCAAAAACATATCTGAGGAGGGAATACCAATAAATTACCAGATGCTTTTTTCTTACCTTCTTTCATTCAGTTAACCATTTGAGAGTACATATAGTTTGGTATATAACGTCATTAAAGCTGTTCTGTCATCATTTGTTTGTGTTTTAGAACATTCATCGAAAAGAAAGTTATTGGGGATACACAAACATGAAATTTTTACATTGACTTACAATATGCAAACTATAATGTAATGTTTTATTTCTTTAGAACATTACATTATTGCCTGTGTAAATAAACAAGCAGACATCACTTGTTAATCTAAATCGTAAGTCTGTTCTGACAAAGGTGTTTTGTTGAGGTGTTTACAAGTGAGTTTTTCAAGATGAAACAATCAGAAAATGCTCCTACGTTGGTATAGTTTCTCTTCCAGAAGAGGTTTTAAAGTGATTTTTTTTTTTTGAAGAATCATTATTTTATTCAATAAATTAGTTTATAGTAATTTTAAAGAAAAAAAAAAGGGACAGGCAAACGTTTCCTGTCCACCAGATTATTTTCAAATTCTCTTCAAGGGAAAAAAAGAGAAAAAAAATGCTCAAAAAATTCCTCAAGGTTGATTCCACGCAAAAAAAAAAATTAAAATAAAAAAACCACATGTAAAAAAAAAACCAACTTCTGCACAGCCTAATGCGGGCTTCACACGGTACGATCTATCAAGCGATCGTACCCCCCCGTCGTTTGTGCGTCACGGGCAACTAGTTGCCCATGGCGCACAAAGTCGTTAAACCCCTGTCACACGCACTTACCTGCTGAGCGACCTCGCTGTGGGCGGCGAACATCCACTTCCTGAAGGGGGAGGGACGTTCGGCGTCACAGCGACGTCACACAGCAGCCGGCCAATAGAAGCGGAGTGGCGGAGATGACCGGGACGTAAACATCCCGCCCACCTCCTTCCTTCCGCATTGCCGGCGGGAGTCGCGGGCCGCAGGTAAGCGGTGTTCATCGTTCCCGGGGTGTCACACGGAGCGATGTGTGCTGCCCCGGGTACGATGAACAACCGGCGCCATTAAAAATAAACAATTTTTTAAAAATAAGCGACGAGTACACGACGATTTGTGAGCGATTCTGCATCGCTCGGAGGTGTCACACGAAACGACGTTGCAAGCGATGCCGGATGGACGTCACGAAAACCGTGACCCCGACGATGCATCGTGCGATAGCTCGTCTCGTGTGACGCCCGCATAACATTGCTGATATATGAAACCTGACCCAAATTTTTTTATACCTACTGACAATTTTACGAGCTAAAGTATGAACAAACGTTTAGCGTAGCGCAGATTTGCAGACCAGTCTCTTGATTACAAAGGTGTGACATTTCCATTTATTATAATCTGACAAGTGGAAAAAATAAAAAAAAAAAAATCCTCAGAGCACCGCAGCTTCTGAAAAATGGAGGTGGTGTGAGCACTTTATTTTCCTCTACAGGTCCAGCTGCATGTTCCCTGTAAATTTTTACATTATTGCGGTTATTGAATCGTTTTGAAAGGACTGAACATCATACTGAAGACGTGACACTGTATCTATCAGTCAAGGTTCCTTTTTTACATTTGCACTGAACGTCCTTTTACTTTGAGCAGAAAGTCTTGGGTGCTCTTGACATTGAAACAGGAAGGTTCACTTCAAAGTATGCTTTTGTCAGTTGTTTGCTTTTAGTTAGAGATTATGAAACACTAAAAATAGACATTCATGTATAAGAGCTTCTTTGCAATTTCTACATACTTTTCTAACATAATATAGGATGGAACAATACCTGTATTTAGAAGTTTTCTTCTCGTGATTAGCCTGCTCCTGGGGGTGAAAGAGATGAAGTGTAAGCCATCAAAATAGTCTACAAGATATTGTCTATATAAAATATTTAATTTCACATATAAGCCTATCATCATCCTACAATTTACTTTCCATATCAGTTATCACATGGCAACAGTTGCTAAATTTTTTGCATCCGCTTTAACACTTAAGAGTGAGAAAAAGTGTAGTAGAAAGATTTCAACATCTGTGCTTTTGTCACCGCTCCTCGTTTAGGGTAAGTTCACAGTTACGTTGTTTTGTTTCCGTCGCCTTCAGAAATTACAAATCCGTTTTTTCCCCATAGGCTTCTATTAGCGACGGATTGTGACGGATGGCCGTGTGTTGCATCTGCCGCGTGATGGATCACTAGTTTACTGACTGACTGTCAGGCAGGAGCAACGCTGAATGTAACGTTTTTTGGAGCGGCAAAAATATGCACAGGTGTCTGTCGCCATCCGTCATTTGTTATAATGGTTGTCTAGGATGCTGGATTCCGCCATAATTCGTCATGCTCTACTGAGCATGCTCTGCATGTTTGGAACACCCAGTGGGCTGTCCCAAACATAAACGGATCACGACGGATGCGTCAAAAAATGGACGCAGAATGGATGTAACGGACGCGAAGGATCAGTTTTTTTTTTTTTCACAGGATTCCTGTGAACAGAATCCTGTGAAATAACACATCCGTTGCGTCAGTTGACATCTAAAAAACGACGGATCCGTCGTTGCGTTGCAAAGACGGACCTGACGGAAGCAAAACAACGAAAGTGTTAACTTACCCTTAGGCTTTTGAGTACTGGCCACAACAGTGTTATGTGAAAATTGCCTTAGGAAAATACTAGAGGCCCAATTAATCACTCCGATCTTCATAAAGAGATGTGCTGGAGTCAGAAGCTCTTGATTCAAGGAGAAGTGTACTGCTCTTCATGAATCAGGAGCGTCTCATGAGTCATGTGCAGCTGGCCAAGAATCCTACTCCAGTCTCTGCTGCATAGCAAATGCTGCCACTCATCGTGAATTTGACAAGTGATAGTCACCACGCTCCCGTCCCAGTTCCGCCCACTTTGCTGGAGCTGGGCAAATAGGACATGAGAATGCCAAAAGTCAAAATTATTAGAACAACCTCAAGCTGCAATGGAGTTATGCAACTTTTCAAAGCTTTTCGGACTGAATATTGTCATAAAAGCTTTGAGTTGGTATTGCAGTAGTGCAGGGGTGGGGAACCCTTTTACTGCCAGGGGGCATTTGGAATTTCCTACCGGACAGTCCTAGGAGGAAGCATGGAGAACCCAAGGAGGCGGCATGGAGAGCCTTAGGAGAAGGAATCACACAGCACAGGTCTGGGAGGCATGTACAGCAGGGAGGCCGGTAAATCTACTGCACCTCTTCCTCTGTGACAGCAGCGCAATGCACTGCTTACCCCGCCCACAATGTGAGCCCTGAGCACGGTATCACAGGCCAGGTATGACCCTAGAACGTACGGGCTGCAGTAAGGTCCTGGAAGGAGCCCGTACATTCTAGCATCTACCCACAGGCCAGAGTGCATGCGCTTCCTCGCATCACGCAGTGGGATATAAAGGGCCAGCCGCCGGCAAAAACGCGACTGCCGCTCAAGCACTGTGGTTCCCGGTAATGTGCCCGGGGGCCGCAGAAAAAGTCATCATGGACCACAAACGACCCGCGGGCCAGAGGCTCCCCACCCCTGCTGTAGTGGAATGTTATCTTACTTATATGACCAAATCCCTCCTCCAAAGCTTCTAGGGGGGTTCCAACAAGCTGCATCTTTACATTATGCAGACCAGGGAGACAATAATCTGTACTTGCAGATCATTATGACACACACAGGTCGTGTTTTCCACATACATAGAGTATTGCAAACTATTCTTACCAGCTCAGGACATGATGAACCTAGAAATTACACAAAAACAGTGCATTAATATTGATAATTATATACACACACAAAAAAAAAAGCAGGAAAGCAGCACAAATCCTATAGCATGCAAGTGTGAGCCTCCATATGCTCTGGCTAACGGACACAAAATGATAGAAGATAATTAGATAAATAGAGGAAGGCATCAAGTTTTTGAGATTCCTAAGGTAAAAGAGTTTCTATTACATACCCAAAGAATATGTCGGTTTAACCCCAACAAATAGAGAACGGATCACTGTTGGAGCTGAAGTGTCACATACTTTGGACATAGAATAAAAAACTCTTTTTTTCCCCCCTCTTAGAATCTCAAAAAAGTGATTCCTTCCTCTGATAATCCTCTGTCATATTGTGCAGATTTAAATGACAAACGTTTCACCAGCTCATTTTGAAGCCTACATTTCTTGCTACGGTGGCGAGGCAGTGACCCAGACCAGAGCAAACTACATCTGGAAAAAAAAACAACCTTCACTGAAATGAACTAAACACTCCAGTGGTTTCCACACAAGTTAAAGGGGTTTTCCAGCAGCATCCAGAGCCGCTCTCTACCTTATCAGCAGGGAGCGGTGCCAATGACTTACAAGCCGCACCACTGGGGTGATGTGGGCACAGCTGAGCACCTGTCCTAGTCTAATGAATGGAACATACGCCCGATACCTGCCGAAAATGGAAAACAAAGACTGTCACTTCATTAGCACCGCTCGCTCCTGATGCAAAAGTGAGCCGCTCTGGATGTCACTGGATAACCCCTTTAGGCCTTGTGCGCACTAGATAATGGAACTTTCTTAAGAAAATTCCGCAGGCACTGAAAGATTTCCGCACCCGTGGAAATAAAACGCCAAAAAAACGCACTGAAATCCGCATGCGTTTTGTTGCGGTTTTGGTGTGGTTTTTCCGCAAGTTGGTACATGTATTGTAATGCATTCAATGCAATAAAGAACATTGAAAAAGAAAAAAAAAAAAAAAAAAAAGGTAATTTCCTTCTGAGATAGATAGAGAATAGATAGATAGATAGATAGATAGATAGATAGATAGATCAATAGATAAGAGTCCCTGTGAGGACACACTGCAATTCTCCTGAGCGGTAATGTGTTCACATTACCGACCGTGAGAAATGACCTGTAGTTACTATGCCGCCCCCGTGCCAGCAGCCGGCGCTGCTCGGATCCGGACCCACTGTGTGCCTCGAGGGATCCTCCAGACCCGGGGGTCACGCGGACACGCCGAATGAAAAGGGGGGCGTAGTTGTACGGCCTTGACCGTATTCGGTTCGCGATGCCACCCACGGTGTGTGGTAAAGTGGGACACCACCAAATGAGAATCATGAGGTCTAAGGAAATGCCCAAGGAGCTCAGACAGAATTGTGGCAAGGCACAGATGTGGCCAAGGTTACAAAAGAGTTTCTGCTGTACTCAAGGTTCCTAAGAGCACAGTGGCCTCCATTGTGCTTAAAATGGAACAAGTTTGGAACCACCAGAACTCTTCCTAGACCTGGCCGTCCAGCCAAACTGAGCAATCGTGGTAGAAGAGCCTTGGTGAGAGAAGTAAAGAAGAACCCCAAGATCACTGTGGCTGAGCTCCAGAGATGCAGTGGGAGATGAGAGAAAGTTCCAAGGAGTCAAATATCACTGCAGCCCTCCACCAGTCGGGTCTTTTTGGCAGAGTGGCCCGAAGGAAGCCTCTCCTCAGTGCAAGACATACGAAAGCCCGCATAGAGTTTGCAAAAAAAAAACACATGAAGGACTCCCAGACTATGAGAAATAAGATTCTCTGATCTGATGAGACAAAGATAGAACTTTTTGGTGATAATTTTAAGTGGTATGTGTGGAGAAAACCAGGCACTGCTCATCATCACCTGCACAATACAATCCCAACAGTGAAACATGGTGGTGGCAGCATCATGATGTGGGGGTGTTTTTCAGCTGCAGGGACAGGACGACTGGTTGCAATTGAAGAAAAGATGAATGCGGCCAAGTACAGATATATCCTGGAAGAAAACTTCTTCCAGAGTGCTCTGGACTTCAGACTTGGCCAAAGGTTCACCTTCCGACAAGACAATGACCCTAAGCACACAGCTGAAATAACAAAGGAGTGGCTTCAGAACAACTCTGTGACCATTCTTGACTGGCCCAGCCAGAGCCCTGACCTAAACCCAAATAAGCATCTCTGAAGAGACCTGAAAATGGCTGCCCACCAATGTTCACCATCCAACTTGACGGAACTGGAGAGGATATGCAAGAAAAAATGGCAGAGGATCCCCAAATCCAGGTGTGAAAAACTTGTTGCTTCATTCCCAAGAAGACTCATGGCTGTACTAGCTCAAAAGGGTGCTTCTACTCAATACTGAGCAAAACGTCTGAATACTTATGACCATGTGATATTTCTGTTTTTCCTGTTTAATAAATGCGCAAAAATCTCTACATTTCTGGGGGGGGTTTCTGTCAAAATGGGGTGCAGAGTGTACATTAATGAGAAAAAAAATGAACTTTTTTGAATTTGCCAAATGGCTGCAATGAAACAAAGTGAAAAATTTAAAGGGGTCTGAATACTTTCCATACCCACTGTAACTACTAAAATTGGAGATCGGCAAATATATAAATAAAAGTATTAATTTAGTAGATGTAGGTTTTCAGTATGTGATCATATGCACCTTATTTAGGCCGCTTTCACACTGTTTAAAAAGTCTGTTAGCACTAAACATCAGCCAATGGTATACCTCTTGTGAGATGCCTCGTTATACAATGGCATAGCAAAATGCCCTATTACATATTAGCAGAAAAAATAAGCCTGAGAAACACCAAATGACAACTTAATTTGGATTATGGGAGTGAGCCTAGACATATTTTATGAAAACATGGAAACCTTCCCATCACAAACAGCAAATCCAGGGTAAAAGAACTGCAAAATACAGCCACTTGGCAAAGCTAATGAGGCAGGCAGCGGACTTGCACACTTTGTTTTAGGTTTTTAATATAAGTGCTCAACATCTCGCCCCCCGGCGATTCTGTAAGAGGCTGTATTTCAGTAAGATGAATACTGAATAGTTACTACATCAAGTGGAATAAATACACAATTTAAAAAAACAAAAATAAACAACTCACTACCTCGTAGTAGCTATAAATAGAATAAAGTAAGATATAAGGTGCACAGCCCCCTGTGCTGGCTGTACAGGATTCACATTTCATTTCATATAGAAAATGATATTCTTCCAGCATTCACGAAAAAGATTAAGAACAAAGTCTATTAGAAATATTAACCCTTTAGTGACGGAGCTAATTTTCACCTTAATGACCAGACCAAATTTTGCAATTCTGACCAGTGTCACTTCATGAGGTTATAACTCTAGAACGCTTCAACGGATCCCGGTGATTCTGAGATTGTTTTTTCGTCACATATTGGACTTCATGTTAGTACCAAATTTAGGACAATATTTTTTGCGTTTATTTATGAAAAAAATTGAATATTGGCAAAAATTTTGAAAATTTAGCAATTTTCAACTTTTGAATTTTTATACCGTTAAACCAGAGATTTCTGTGACACAAAATAGTTAATAAATAACATTTCCCACATGTCTACTTTACATCAGCACAATTTTGGAAACAAAATTTTTTTTGTTAGGAAGTTAGAGGGGTTCAAAGTTTATCAGCGATTTCTCATTTTTACATCAAAATTTACAAAACCATTTTTTTAGGGACCACATCACATTTGAAGTGACTTCAATAGGCCTAGATGACAGAAAATACCCAAAAGTGACACCATTCTAAAAACTGCACCCCCCAAAGTACTCAAAACCACATTCAAGAAGTTTATTAACCCTTCAGGTGCTTCACATGAACAAAAGCAATGTGTGGAATGAAAAAAAGCAAAAATTAAATTTTACCTAAAAATGTTGCTCTAACCCAAATTTATTCACTTTTAGAAGAAATAACACAACAAAATGGACCCCAAAACTTGTTCCCCACTTTCTTATGAGTGCGCCGATACCCCACAAGTGGTCAGAAACCTCTGTTTGGACAAATGGGAGGGCTCGGAACAGAAGGAGCAATATTTGAATTTTGGAAAGCAAATTTGGCTGAAATAGATTGCGAGCACCATGTTGCATTTACAGATCCGCTAAGGTACCTAAACAGAAGAAACCCCTCACAAGTGACACCATTTTGGAAACTAGACCCCTCAAGGCTTCTATCTAGGGGTATAGTGAGCATTTTAGATCCACAGGTACTTCACAGATTTTGTTAACGTTACGTTGTCATATTGAAAATTTTAATAATTTTCTCAAAAATGTTGCTTTAGCATCAATTTTCTCACTTTTTCAAGAGTTAATTCCAAAAATTTGACCTCAAGGTTTGTTAACCACTTTTTTATGAGCGCGGTGATACCTCACATGTGGTCTGAAACCTTTGTTTGGACAAATGGGAGGGCTTGGAACGAAAGGAGCAATATTTGAATTTTGGAAAGGAAATTTGGCTGAAAAAGATTGCGGGCACCATGTCACATTTGGAGGACCCCTAAGGTACCTAAACAGCAGAAACCCCGCACAAGTGACCCCATTTTGGAAACTAGGCCCCTCAAGGAATTTATCTAGATGTTTGGTGAGTACCCTGAACCCCCAGGTGCTTCACAGAATTTTATAACGTTGAGCCATGAAAAAAAAAAAATAAAATTTTACCACAAAATTGTTATTTCAACCAGGTAGCTTTTTTTTTTACAAGAGTAAAAGGAAAAAATTCAGCATAACATTTATTGTGCAATTTCTCCTGAGTTTGGCGATACCTTATATGTGGTGGAAATCAACTGTTTGGGCGCATGGCAGGGCTCGGAAGGGAAGGAGTGCCATTTGACTGCAAAATTGGCTGGAATCAATAGCGGACGCCAGGTTGCATTTGGAGAGCCCCTGAGGTGCCTAAACAGTGGAGGTCCCCCACAAGTGACTCCATTCTGGAAACAAGACACCTCAAGGCTTTTATCTAGGTGTATAGTGAGCAGTATGAATCCACAAATACTTCACAGAATTTGATAAGCTTAGGTTGCCATATTGAAAATTTTCATTTTTTTCACAAAAATGTTGCTTCAGCATCACATTTCTCACTTTTTCAAGAGACAACAACAAACCGTGGACCCAACAGGTTGTTATCCAATGTCTTATGAGCACAGGGATACCCCACATGTGGCCAAAAACCTCTGTTTGGATAAATGGGAGGGCTTGGAATGGAAGGAGCACCATTTGAATTCTGGAAAAGTTGAAATAAATTGCGGGCACCATGTCACATTTGCAGGGCCCCCCACAAGTGACTCCATTTTGGAAACTGGATTTTATTCAGGAGTATAGTAAGCATTTTGAATCCACAGGTACTTCACAAAAATGTTGCTGTAGCAACAAATTTCTCACTTTTAGGCTATGTGGCAATGATCCAGCGACACGGCGTCTAGTACACAGTGTCAGCCTCCTGCAGAGATGTGAGTGTTGTCCACGGGAGAACGCAGCTGCCCATGCCCACGATTTGGGTTCAGGCCGCTGTGGAGCTCTATGCTACCTGCAGAGAACACTCATCTCTGCAGCATAAATTGACATGCTGAGGCTCGGGAAGCTGCGCCACAGGTCAGTTTATGTGGCGGAGAAAAGAAGCACATTGGGCAAGCACATTGGGCATGGGATTTCTAAAAATCCTTCCACTGTGCTTCTACTGCACAATGCAGCGTTATGGACACAGGGAAAACACTCTGCACCCAAAACGCTGCAAATCCCGATTGTGGGCGCACAGCCTAAAATGCTACAATGGATGAATGGATAGATGTCAAACATATATAACGTCCCACCCCCCTGCATATTCTAAGCTGGTGCCCTTTAGTGCCTTTCATGTGGCACTAAAGGGTGCCTAGCCTTGTATTTAGCCCCCCAAAAAAATAATAATTAAAATAAACGACGTGGGGTCCCCCCCATTTTTGATAGCCAGCTAGGGTAAAACAGACAGCTGTAGCCTGCAAACCACAGCTGACAGCTTCACCTTGTCTGGTGATCAATTTGGAGGGCTCCCCAGGCGTTTTTTAAAAAAAAAAAAAAAAACGTGGGGTCCCCCTCAAATTAGATCACCAGCCAAGGTGAAGCGGACAGCTGGGGTCTGGTATTCTCAGGGTGGAAAGAGCCATAGTTATTGGACTCTTCCCAGCCTAAAAATAGCAGGCCGCAGCCGCCCCAGAAGTGGCGCATCCATTAGATGCGCCAATCCTTGCGCTTCGCCCCAGCTCATCCCGCGCCCTGGTGCGGTGGCAGACGGGGTAATATATGGGGTTGATACCAGCTGTAATGTCACCTGGCATCAAGCCCTGGGGTTAGTGATGTCACGGCATCTAAACAGATACCCGACATCACTAACCCAGTAAGTGATAGAAAAAAATAAAGACAAAAAAAAAATTTATTTGAAAAAACACTCCCCGAAACATTCCTCTTTTACCAATTTATTGAAAATAAAGAAATTCCGGTCGCTGTAATCCATTTTGGAGGTCCCACGCCGACTCTGGATCTTCTAGAATATGGGGGGCACGTTCAGGGAACGTATCCCCCATTTTCTGGAAGAGCAAGCTGTCCATGAGCAGTGTGGGTGCAGTAATCTGAGAATACTGCACTCACACTGCCCCGGTCCAACTTAGGGCAGAGTGACCTGCAGTAACCTCATTCCAGAATATGAGGGGCACGCTCACAGAACGTACCCCCCATTTTCTGGAACAGCAGTCTCTCCATGTGAGGACCACA
The DNA here is from genome assembly GCF_048569485.1 of Anomaloglossus baeobatrachus. NCBI lineage: Eukaryota > Metazoa > Chordata > Amphibia > Anura > Aromobatidae > Anomaloglossus > Anomaloglossus baeobatrachus. The sequence goes on from NC_134354.1 coordinate 621,576,943, forward strand.
CTCCTCACATGGAGAGACTGCTGATTACTGCACTCACTCTCCCCCGGTCCACAGTGGAGCAGCCTGTGCATCAGCGACCTCAGCGTCCCTGCAAGACTGACGTCGCTGATGCACAGGCTGCTCCACTGTGGACCGGGGGAGGAATCCAGCTGACAGCCGCTGTCTGCGCATGCGCCGCCAGCATTCAAGAAGGAGGCAGCGTGATCGCGGGACGGATCACCAGACAGGTAGCGTATGACCGGGGGCTCGGGGGGGGGGGGTGACCTAGTGGGACCTGGGGGGACCTGGGGACACCTTTCTGCCGCATGTGACGTGTCACATGCGGCAGAAAGAGCAGAATGAATGCGGGGGAGGGGGGGTGGCTCTGGAGACCCGGAGGGGGCTCCGGTGGACCGGAGGAGGGGTCAGGGGGAGGACATTTCCCTCCGATCTGAAATGTTTGATCATTTCAGATCGGAGGGAAATGAATGCAGAGCCGGCGGCGGCAGTTTTCAGCGCGCGTCGGCGCCATCTTGCACGCTCCGGAGGGGGGCTCTGAAGAACCGGAGGGGGCTCCAGGGACCAAAGAGCTCCGGTGTACCGGAGGAGAGGTCAGGAGGGGGACATTTCCCTCCGATCTGAAATGTTTGATCATTTCAGATCGGAGGGAAATGAATGCAGAGGCGGCGGCGGGAGTTTTCAGCGCGCGTCGGCGCCATCTTGGATTTTCCGGGGGGGGGGGGGGTGGATGGATTTCTCCGGTACCGGGGGCTTTGGGGGCACTAAGGGCTCACATTTATTTCTCATCTGACATGTTTTTGATCACGTCAGATGAGAAATAAATCAATTTTACCAGCCATTTATTTTTTTTTTATGTTGTCGCCGGTATACGGTGTATACCGGCGATCGCATTAATGGGGTGCATAAAAAACACCCCGATTCATAATCTGGGGGGTCTCAGCTACCCCCGGTAGCTGAAACCCCCGAGATTTTCGGTCGCTGGGGGGCGCTACAGGGTTTTTTCGGGCCGCCGCTTTAAAGCGGCGGAACAGAATAAGTACCCTGTTTTGCCGCCGCTTTAAGTCGTACGGCCGTCGTTATGGGGTTAAGCACTGCAATGTTTACGTGAGCCAGCATACTCTGTATGCCTTAGAGCTGGGCTCCCCAACCTGTTATGTGGCTCACGACTATTTCACAGTTCGACAAGCACTGGGCAAAGGCAATACTAGTACCAAAGATCCAGGCTTCGGACTTTCAGCTTGGATATCTGCCTGGACGCTGGTCCCCATATAATGGGTCTATGTGGACCCGGATCATGCGCATTAAAATGGTGGTAGAAAGGTGTAGGGGGACTAAAGCAGGCGCGTTATACTTACCGGGTCTTTCGCACGCCTGTAACATTGCTACTGGGCTGCTCATTATCCTTCATACATATGCACTGCTTCCCCCTCCCATCAGAAGTCCCCCGCCATGATAAAGCTGAGAGCTGGTATTCTCAGGCTGTGAAGGCCCATAGTTATTGGTTTCCCCCAGTGTCTAAAAATAGCAGCCTGCAGCCGCCCAAGATTTACCCAGCTCTTCCCAACTGCTCTGATGTGGTGGCAATCGGACTAATAAGGGGTTAATGACAGGTCACAGCTGCCACTAAGTCCTTGATTAGTAATGGGAGGTGTCTGAGACCCCCCACCATTACTAATGTGTAAGTGAAAGGACAAAAACACAAAACACCCAAAAAATCCTTTATTTGAAATAAAATACAAAAAAACACCCGCTTTTACCTTTTTATTAAACAAAAAAAAACCTAGGTTGAATGTAATTCAAACGAGGTTCCACAACGATTCCAGCCTGCTACATCTGAAGTGACCGTTGGCGACCACAGGACATTAACGTCTGCTGAGAGCTTCAGGCAGAGACTGAACCGCGCCATGAGCAGTGACGTCACTCAGGTTATTTGCGGTCACATCCAGAGGTTCCTACAGTCCTCCACCTGTGAGGAGATGACAAATAATATGAGTGACATCACCGCGCATTGCTGCGGCTCAATCCCTGCCTCAAGCCCACGTTTGGTGTCCACGTGCTGTGCCTTCAGTATGTATGTAACAGAGCTGAAATAGTCATGGGACCTTGTGTGGATTACGTCGGACCTGCAGGTGTGTTTTTTTGTATTTTATTTCAAATTAAGGATTTTTTTCGTTTTTTGTGTTTATTTCCTTTCCCTTACAGATTAGTGATGGGGGGAGTCTCATAGACGACTGCTATTACTAATCTACGTCTTAGTGAACTGTCATTAAGAACTTATTACCCCGATTTCCACCGCACCAGGGCAATCAGGAAGAGCTGGTTAAAGTTCCAGCATTGTTGTATCTAATGGATGTGACAATCTTGGGCAGCTGCAGGCTGCTATTTTTAGGCAGGGAAGGGGGGCAATAACGATGAGTCACCAAGCCAGAGAATACCAGCCCCAGATGTCAGCTTTACCATGCATGGCTGAGTATCAAAATTGAGGCGTACCACACACCATTTTTTAAAAATTATTTATTTAAATAATTAAAAACAAATATGCACAAACAGCGAGCGGTTCCTTTTATTTTGATACACAATCAAGATACACATATGCCTGGGGGCTGCAGCCTGTAGCCATATGCTTTATCTGTGCTGGGTATCAATACGGGGGAACCATACGCCAATTTTTTTTTAATTTATTTTTACACCAATATAGACACACACAGCATCTGTGACTGGTTGCAGTCACACACACTGTCACATAGGGTGGGGGTGCTGTCTGACTGCCACCAGAGATGCCGGGACTGCAGGTGGGCAGAGAAGCAGTGCATATGTATGAGGTTAATGAGTGGCCCCGGAAATAGTGTGAGCACCCTAGAACCAGTGTTACAGCTGTGCGGGAGACTCGACAAGTATAACACCCCTTCTTTCACTTTTTTTTTATTTTTCTTTTATTTATTTATTTTTTTTAAATTACCTGAGTTGATCTATCTGGATCGGTACCCGGAATTCGAACTATGGGAGAACTACGGGCCAGGGGTCAGTACTCAGGTACTTTTTAACCAGTGCGAAACTGGAGTTTTACTCCTGAACTGCTAAGATTTTAGTAATACCTTTGGCCAGGGTACAGCAGACCAGGGCGGAAGAAGAGGACTTCCGACTCTGAAGAGGTCACGCCACCTCCTCCCTGTCCCTTGCTGCCATCTGCATACTCAAACTCATCCGTGGTAGAAGTATGCACAATACACACACAAGACTTTCCTTTGGTCTTCCAAACCTAGTCTCTTACACATTTTCCTGCAGCAAGAGTTAATTTACAGAGAGGAAGGCAGGTCATAAGAATGGTCTTTTTTCATAATTAACATTTATTGTTCAGTGATTATTCCAGATCAGCTCACTTTCATATTAGGTGGAAGTTGCCATGTCAAAAAACCCTATTCACCTGAAAATATGGGGTTAATCTGCAGAATAATAGTACTCTAAAACTGCTAGTCTGTGGCACCGAGAGCCCCGCTGCCGGGAAGGAAATTAACTTTTTTCCTTCCGGCAGCCTCAGCTTTCAGTCACAGGCCATGTGTACACAGAGTATTTGGTGAGTTTTTTACCTTTGTATTTGTAAGCCACAACCAGGAGATGGAACAATCAGGAGTATAACAGAAATACGGACACCACTTCTACATTTTTCCCCCCAGGTCCTGATTTTGGCTTACAAATACCAAGGTAAAATAACGAAAGTACTCAACGTGTGAACGTGGCCTTACAATCATAAAGATGCAGTTTTAGTCACAGCCACCAGTCACCACTACCAATGCATAGTGAACAGCAGTTTAACCACACCCTGGCAAGGTCAGACAGCTGGCTTTGTACTAATGCCATGTGCCAGTAGCCAGGTTTTCAGTGGAGTGGCTGGGCAGTTTTAGAACGGCATTAGTGATGAGCAGGTACTACCATGCTTGGGTGCTCGGTACGCGTAACAAGCAGGTCGGACGATTGAACGGGTTTGACTCATGTACCAAGTATAATGGAAGTCAAAGGGGAACTCAACCATTTTTCTAGAAGATTTTCCAGAAAAATGCTTGCGTTCCCTATTGATTTCTAATATACTTGGAAGATGAGTTGAGCCCGTCTGAACATGCAACTGCTCGTTCAAGCTCGCTCATCACTAAACGCTATTTTAATCTGCAGATTGTCTGCTGGTTTTTTGATGACAAGATCCTTGTAATGATAAATCACATGTACAGATACCTGTTGAGAAAAGTGTGAGATTGTCAGGTATTATAATATCTACGGATGGCGTATCTGTCCTGACCGGGATCTGTGGACGTGACGCCCCTAGCACTATATCTACTACTCATTAGAATAGGACAAGTGCACATCCCTGTAAGTGTCTGTAAATGTGACGTCACCGCCGCTGCTCGTTTTTCAATATGGAAGTGAACGGAGACAGAGTAACTAATGAACAGGGATAACCCTTTAATGACAAGTTCTGTAATTGGTCCCAATATGGCCTGAATAATTTCTTCACATTGTGGCTCGTGACCATCCCTCCCAGAGCGAAGAGTGGCTCTAAAAATGTGAAAATAGTTTGAAAGCACTCCCTTATAGCAAGATGTAAAAAGAAGTCATGGTTTGATCATAGCACATGCAAATGCAAGTATGAGAATTACATTTTAGGACTTTTAATACTGTCTCAAACTAACATTGAATGTTTTTTAACTTTCCCATGGCTGCTGGAGGAACATTGTTTTTTTGTATTTCTAGTGCTCAGTCTAATAACCTACATTTACTAAAATGCAGTAGGAGCGCTTCAGTCCATGAAGGCTTTTAAACCTTTTTCAATTTTAGTTATCTATTTATTGCTGCTATTAATAGGAAGCCCTAAGCAAACAAAGTCTGAGGAACAGTGTCTGGTAAATGGGCACACAGCAAGGGGTGGAATACAAAGAGGATGCAAGCTGGGCCAGAGTCAATACTGCACACAGCTCTCCAGTGGTGAGCTACAACGTATGTCTATCCAGCACTGTCTAGTCTGCAAAGGCGAAGTTCTGAAAGTTAGTAAAGCTGGGTTCACACACAGCGACAACGACATCGCTGTTACGTCACCATTTCCTGTGATGTAACAGCGACCTTAGATGATCGCTAGTAAGCTGTCAAACATGTAATTTTAAGCAGCGATCATAGCGACCTCGACGGTCGTTGTGCGGTGTCACACGCGTCGCTATGCGACGACTCAGACCTTGATAGAGGCGTGGTGTTTACCCCTAGACATGTTTTGTGTTGCCTTTTTTCACGCTCCTCTATTCCAATTGGTGATCACTACAGCGGTGCCTGATTGGGTGACCGTGCCAAACAAAGGAAGACGCAGTAGTGCTTTCATTCATTCTATTTCATTTCATTCAGATCCACAAAGAACGACACACTAGCGACACCAGACAGAGAATCTACTACGTGGAACAAAGAATGGAACTTAAAGAATGAAGTCACTGTAACGCCTTCGGCAAGGTACCCAATCGGAACGCTGTTGTAACCACCAATCGGAGTCGTAGGGGCGTTGCAAAATACACCGCAAAAACACGCCCTTGTCCTGCCTTCAGTCCTACGTCACTGTCTTCAGCATCGTCGCGACCGTCGCTGCTGCGGTGTCAAACACAAGGATGCTGAACTTATCATCATGGCGCAGCGGGATAGCAGCGATCAAAAAATGACCTGGAATATTCAGGAGCGAGCAGCGATTTCGCAGCAGGGGTCTGATCGTTGTTATGTGTCACACACAGCGACGTCGCTGTTGAGGTCATTGCTACGTCACAGAAAATGGCGACTTAGCAGCGATGTCGTTGTCGTCGTCGCTGTGTGTGACACCACCTTTAGGCTGTGTTCACATGCAGAGTTTTTTTGCTGCGTGTTTTTATACATATAAAAGCTTCTTTTGACACTACTAGCAAAAGCTATGAGATTTCAGAAATGTCATGCATGTATTTTGTTCTTCTTTTATTGAACTTGATAACTGCAGCTATCGTTTTAAAGGGAACCTGTCACCAGTTTTTTGCCCTATAAGCTGCGGTCACCACCACCGGGCTCTTATATACAGCATTCTAACATGCTCTATATAAGAGCCCAGACCGGGGGTATAACATAAAAAACACTTTTATAATACCTAGAAGGTAGCTCCGGTGCACAAAGGTTGGATGGGTGGCGCCGTTCTCCGGGACCGGCGCCTCCACTTCATGCAGCACAGCTTCAGAATAAGGAAGACCAAGATGGCCAAAAGGGGAGGCGCCGGTCCAGGAGAACGGCGCCACCCATCTGATCGTTGTGCACCGGAGCGACCTTCTGGGTGAGTGTTATAAAGTGCTTTTTAAAATCTGCAACACATCCGTTCTTTCAGAATTTTTTTCACACACAGAAATCAGTGAGAGTGAAAAACACTGCAATAAAAAACATATTTTGGCAAGGTTTAAAGTAAATAAAAACAAAGCGCAACGAGCGTTTTGAACGAAGCGTTTTTACTGCCAAGTGAGCAGGTTTTGCATGCAGAAAAAAAAAAAAAAAAATGCTGCAAAAACACTAAATGTGAAGATAGCCTAAATGACTGCATGTGTCTGACACTTCCATCACTCCCGGCATACTTGAGCACATTTAACTTAGGTAGGAAACAATCTGCAAAACAGAATTTGTGACCTGAACGCCAATATGTTAGTTCTTCAAAAACAGAATCTCCCAGCCAGCTTATACTCACTGCTTATCTTCTCTGCACACATCTTAATCCAAGAAGAAAATGAAGTGGATGCTAAAAAAGAGAATTATTAATACAATTAGCAAAATATGAATTTAAGTGCACTTAAAGGGGTTGACCGATAAGAAACAACTACAGTATATACTACATAGGTTATAAAGTGTCTAATGGTTAAAAGTCCTACCACCAGGACCCCACGAGTCAATGAACCACTCATAACAGTAATAGCGCACAGACACAGGTAGACTGCCATCTATAGCAAAGCACACCTCAGGCTCTGTTCACACATCCAGGTTTTATGTTTGTATCAGATCCACTAATAAAAAGGGAGAAAAAAACCTGGAGTAAAGGGAACAATACAGATTGTTTCCTGTTTTGCATCCATTTTTATTCCTATTACTACTAGAGGTGTCACTGAATAACCCTCGTGTTCTGAGTAGGTACAGTTTCCTAACGGATGACATAGGAGAAAACCACCCAATAGTGATCCAGTTCAAATACATTTTAATGTTTAAAAACACACAGGTCAACTGTTTATCTTTGGTTTTTTTTTGTTTTTTTTGTTTTTTTTTGCCTGGCCCAAAAAAAAAATAAGGTTGTGCAGACTAAGTTTTTTGGATTGCTAAAGCTAGGATTAAAGTAATACAATGGTCTACGTCATGCACTATATCCGGGGTTCTGGTGGAATCCCTGATAAATAGTATTTCAATGGGAACACTGGCAGAGCCCTTCACCTGAACAAATGAGTGCTCTGGACCCTGCTTAGCCACGTTTCTGAAAAAAAACAAAACAGTGAGCTGGAGTATGAGATGGTATACATGGAACTTGTGAGACCATGTTCACACTGGCCATGAGACAAAGAGAAACCAAGGAAAAAAATTGTGAAAACATACCCTGCTGTAACTAAATAAAAGCAGAGTGCATATAAACATAGGGTACTTAGTAAACACTGTTTTTGATCAAAAAAAGCATAAAGCTATCCCACCAAACGTCAAGGTGTACCCAGTTGGGATAGTACCTACACTCTCTAATATTAACATTTTTTTCCTTGGTTTCTCTTTGTCTCATGGCCAGTGTGAACATGGTCTCACAAGTTCCATGTATACCATCTCATACTATGGCTCACTTTTTTGTTTTTATGTAGGTTTTTTGTATTCAGTACAAACAGGGAGTGGCCCCCTTCTCAGCGAGCTGGACATTTCATTCTGTGCATCCCCCTGACTGTGTGTGTCCTGTTGGGACCCGGTCGCTCTCAGCCCTTAGCCACATTGAGGCCTATTTTAGACCCATGGTAAGGTTTTAATATTAGAGAGTGTAGGTACTATCCCAACTGGGTACACCTTGACGTTTGGTGGGATAGCTATATGCTTTTTTTGATCAAAAACAGTGTTTACTAAGTACCCTATGTTTATATGCACTATGCTTTTATTTAGTTACAGCAGGGTATGTTTTCACAATTTTTTCCTTGGTTTCTCCACGTTTCTGTCCATGCCGGAGGCCAGACAGTGTCCACAGTGACTCCATTGGCTTCATACAAATGATTGGATCTGTTGGAGCTTCCATCAGAACAATGCTTTTTGGGGGATTCCGTCAGAAACCCCAACAAAGTGTTAAGTGGCGACCACTGTATTAATGTGAATTTAGCCTTAAAAACGGCTTTTAGTCAAATGGAAATTATTTTACCATGATCCCGTCCCATTCAAATTAATGGGTCCTATACTGGATCATTTTATTTCTATCATCCCAAAGAAGGGAATTTTGTTTACTTACCGTAAATTCCTTTTCTTCTAGCTCTAATTGGGAGACCCAGACAATTGGGTGTATAGGCTATGCCTCCGGAGGCCGCACAAAGTATTACACTCAAAAGTGTTAAGCCCCTCCCCTTCTGCCTATACACCCCCCGTGCTCCCACGGGCTCCTCAGTTTTGGTGCAAAAGCAAGAAGGAGGAAAAAGAATTATAAACTGGTTTAAAGTAACTTCAATCCGAAGGAATATCGGAGAACTGAAAACCATTCAACATGAACAACATGTGTACACAAAAAAACAGGGGCGGGTGCTGGGTCTCCCAATTAGAGCTAGAAGAAAAGGAATTTACGGTAAGTAAACAAAATTCCCTTCTTCTTTGTCGCTCTATTGGGAGACCCAGACAATTGGGACGTCCAAAAGCAGTCCCTGGGTGGGTAAAATAATACCTCGTAAGAGAGCCGTAAAACGGCCCTTTCCTACAGGTGGGCAACCGCCGCCTGAAGGACTCGTCTACCTAGGCTGGCATCCGCCGAAGCATAGGTATGCACCTGATAGTGTTTCGTGAAAGTGTGCAGGCTCGACCAGGTAGCCGCCTGACACACCTGCTGAGCCGCAGCCTGGTGCCTCAAAGCCCAGGACGCGCCCACGGCTCTGGTAGAATGGGCCCTCAGCCCTGATGGAACCGGAAGCCCAGCCGAACGGTAAGCTTCGATAATTGGCTCCTTGATCCACCGAGCCAGGGTTGATTTGGAAACCTGTGACCCTTTACGCTGGCCAGCGACAAGGACAAAGAGTGCATCCGAGCGGCGCAAGGGCGCCGTACTAGAAATGTAGAGTCTGAGTGCTCTCACCAAATCTAACAAGTGCAAATCCTTTTCACATTGGTGAACTGGATGAGGATAAAAAGAAGGTAAGGAGATATCCTGATTGAGATGAAAGGAGGATACCACCTTAGAGAGAAAATCCGGAACCGGACGTAGAACCACCTTGTCCTGGTGAAACATCAGGAAAGGGGCTTTGCACGACAATGCTGCTAGCTCAGACACTCTCCGAAGAGAAGTGACTGCTACTAGAAAAAACCACTTTCTGCGAAAGTTGTGAGAGGGAAATATCTCTCATTGGCTCGAATGGTGGTTTCTGAAGAACCATCAGAACCCTGTTTAGATCCCAGGGTTCTAACAGCCTCTTGTAAGGTGGAACGATGACAAACCCCCTGCAGGAACGTGCGTACCTGTGGAAGCCTGACTAGGCGCTTCTGGAAAAACACAGAGAGCGCTGAGACTTGTCCCTTAAGGGAGCCGAGCGACAAACCCTTTTCCAGTCCAAATTGAAAGAAGGACAGAAAAGTGGGCAAGGCAAAAGGCCAGGGAGAAAAAACCCTGAGCAGAGCACCACGACAGGAAAATTTTCCACGTCCTGTGGTAGATCTTGGCGGACGTTGGTTTCCTAGCCTGTCTCATAGTGGCAAAGACGTCTTGAGATAACCCTGAAGACGCTAGGGTCCAGGACTCAATGGCCACACAGTCAGGTTGAGGGCCGCAGAATTCAGATGGAAAAAACGGCCCTCGAGATAGCCAGTCTGTTTGGTCTGGTAGAGTCCACGGTCGGCCGACCGTGAGATGCCACAGATCCGGGTACCACGACCACCTTGGCCAGTCTGGAGCGACGAGGATGGCGCGGCGGCAGTCGGTCCTGATCTTGCGTAACACTCTGGGCAACAGTGCCAGCGGAGGAAACACATAAGGGAGCTGAAACTGCGACCAATCCTGAACTAAGGCGTCTGCCGCCAGAGCTCTGGGATCTTGAGACCGTGCCATGAACATTGGTACCTTGTTGTTGTGCCGGGACGCCATGAGGTCGACGTCCGGCACCCCCCAGCCGCAACAGATCTCCTGAAACACGTCCGGGTGAAGGGACCATTCCCCTACGTCCATGCCCTGACGACTGAAATAATCTGCTTCCCAGTTTTCCACGCCTGGGATGTGAACTGCGGATATGGTGGATGTCGTGGCTTCCACCCACATCAAAATCCGCCGGACTTCCTGGAAGGCTTGCCGGCTGCGTGTGTCGCCTTGGTGGTTGAAGTATGCCACCGCTGTGGAATTGTCCGACTGAATTCGGATCTGCTTGCCCTCCAGCCACTGCTGGAACGCTTTCTGGGCAAGATACACTGCCCGTATGTCCAGAACGTTGAACTGAAGCGAGGACTCTTGCTGGGTCCACGTACCCTGAGCCCTGTGGTGGAGAAAAACCGCTCCCCACCCTGACAGACTCGCGTCTGTCGTAACTACTTCCCAGGATGGGGGTAGGAAGGATATCCCCTTCGATAATGAAGTGGGAAGGAGCCACCACCGAAGGGAAGCTTTGGTCGCCTGAGAGAGGGAGACGGTCCTGTCGAGGGACGTCGGCTTCCTGTCCCATTTGCGTAGGATGTCCCATTGAAGGGGACGCAGGTGAAACTGCGCGAAAGGGACTGCCTCCATTGCTGCCACCATCTTCCCCAGGAAGTGCATGAGGCGCCTCAAGGAGTGTGACTGGCCTTGAAGGAGAGATTGTACCCCTTTCTGTAGTGACTACTGCTTGATCAGCGGAAGCTTCACTATCGCTGAGAGGGTATGAAACTCCATGCCAAGATATGTCAGCGATTGGGCCGGTGTCAGATTTGACTTTGTAAAATTGATGATCCACCCGACACCCTGGAGAGTCTCCAGGGAAGCGTCGAGGCTGCGTTGGCATGCCTCTTGAGAGGGTGCCTTGATCAGTATCCAAGTACGGGATCACCGAGTGACCCTGAGAGTGGAGGACCGCTACTACAGTAGCCATAACCTTGGTAAAAACCCGTGGGGCTGTTGCCAGGCCGAACGGCAGTGCCACGAACTGCAGGTGTTCATTTCCTATGGCGAAGCGCAAGAAGCGCTGGTGCTCTGGAGCAATCGGTACGTGGAGATAAGCATCTTTGATATCGATCGACGCAAGGAAATCTCCTTGGGACATTGAGGCGATGACGGAGCGGGAGGATTCCATCCTGAACCGTCTGGTTTTTACATGTTTGTTGAGCAGTTTCAGGTCCAGGACCGGACGGAAAGACCCGTCCTCCTTTGGGACCACAAACAAGTTGGAGTAAAAACCGTGGCTCAGTTGCTGAAGAGGAACCGGGATCACCACTCCTTCTGCCTTCAGAGTGCGCAGCGCCTGCAGAAGAGCCTCGGCTCGCTAGTGAGGCGGGGATGACCTGAAGAATCGAGTCGGGGGACGAGAGGTGAACTCTATCTTGTAACCGTGAGACAGAATGTCTCTCACCCAGCGGTCTTTTATTTGTGGCAGCCAGGTGTCGCAAAAGCGGGAAAGCCTGCCACCGACCGAGGATGCTACTAGAGGAGGTCGAAAGTCATGAGGAAGCCGCTTTGTTAGCGGCGCCTCCGGTGGCCTTTTAAGGACGTGACTTAGACCGCCATGCATCAGAGTTCCTTTGTACTTTCTGAGACCTTTTGGACGAGGAGAATTGGGACCTGCCCGCGCCCTGAAAGGACCGAAACCTCGACTGCCCTCTCCTCCGTTGGAGTATGTCCTGTTTGGACTGGGGTAAGGATGTATCCTTTCCCTTGGATTGTTTGATGATTTCATCCAGACGCTCGCCAAACAGCCTGTCGCCAGAAATTGGCAAACTGGTTAAGCGCTTTTTGGAAGCAGAATCTGCCTTCCATTCCCGTAGCCACAAGGCCCTGCGGAGTACCACCGAATTGGCGGCCGCGACCGCCGTACGGCTCGCAGAGTCCAGGACAGCAATAATAGCGTAAGACGCAATTGCCGAGGTCTGGGTGGTAATGGATGCCACTTGTGGCGCGGCCGTGCATGTGGCTGCTTCAATTTGTGCTTGACCTGCTGAGATAGCTTGTAGCGCCCATACAGCTGCGAATGCTGGGGCAAAAGAAGCTCCGATAGCCTCATAGATGGATTTCAACCAGAGCTCCATCTGCCTGTCAGTGGCATCCTTGAGCGAGGCCCCCTCGTCCACTGCAAGAATGGATCTAGCCGCCAGTCTGGAGATTGGAGGATCCACTTTGGGACACTGAGTCCAACCTTTAACCACGTCAGGGGGAAAAAGATAACGTGTATCCTTAAGGCGCTTAGAAAAAACGCTTATCTGGACAAGCATGATGAGTCTGGACTGCCTCTCTGAAATCAGAGTGGTCTAGAAACATACTCGGTGTAAGAGAAGCTGACTCCTCCGCCGGAGGAGCTGAGGGAGAAATATCCAGCATTTGATCGATGGACGCAATAAGATCGTTCAGTATGGCGTCCCCGTCTGGAGTATTAAGATTGAGAGCACCCTCAGGATCAGAATCCTGATCAGCTGTCTCCGCATTATCACCAGAGATTCCCCCCGCTGAGACCCTGAACCATATGATGTCGAGGGAAATTCTAAGCGAGCCCGCTTAGTCGGTCTGGGGCTGGGGTTTAAGTCAGAACCCTCAGCCTGGGATGTATGAGATACCCCGGGAGGACATTGTTGGTCCAACTGAGGGGGGCCAGGGAACAATGATTCAACAGAGTCCCTTTGCTGAGATACCGGCCTGGACTGCAAGGCTTCTAGTATCTTAGCCATAGTCTCAGAGAGTTTTGCAAACTCCGTCCCCGTCACTAGGACAGTGTCAACAGGTGGCTCCCCCTGGGCCCCTCTTAGCAGAGGCCCTGGCTAAAGAAGTGTCACCGGGGCCGAACATGCACACAATGAGGGTCAATGGAACCTGCCGGCAGCTGGGTCGTACAAGCGCCGCAGGCAGCATAATAAGCCTGTGTTTTTGGCACCCCTGCCTTTTGTGGGCGCCATGCTATTGTTTTCCCTGAGTAACACACTAGGGTATATAGCCAGAATGAACTGTGCTCATACAGTGTAAAATATATACTAAAAACAAATAATGTATCAGTACACTACAGCACCATGAGGCTAGCACCACAGGTGCTGCTTACCATCCGCCTAAAGCGGTTATGAGGCCACCAGAGACCGTGTCTGGGTCTCTCAGGATTTGTCCCTCTCTGCAGCGTCGTAGGAGCTGACAGGAAATGGCTGCGGCGTCCTGACGAGAGGAGGGAGCCGTGGGCGTAGCCGAGGTGCTCACACTGTGCACAGTGAGGGGGGTGGAGTATGGAAATCATATTCCAGCCCTCAGTGCTGCTCTTCCGTGCAGCGTCCCGCCCTTCCCCTGCCTGTCAGGGCTGAGGGCGGGAGAAAGGGAAACTAGGCCGCAAGCCAAGCCGGGGACTCGAGTATAAGCGTGGCCGCCGTAAAAGCGCGGCCAACGCCGAAGTCCCCGGCGAACTACAAGTCCCAGCCGCGCCGCAGTTTCCCATGGCAGCGGCGGTTAGCGCGGTAGCCCCTACATATAAACACACTCAGCGACGCTGAGTGTGTAATGGCACAGTTTAACCCGGTCCCCCGATGCACTAGCACACCCAGCAAAGCTGAGGTGTTGCCGTGCGCGGTCCCCACAGGGATACAGAGTACCTTCACGTAGCAGGGCCATGTCCCTGAACGGTACCCGGCTCCTATCCAGCAGTCTCCACAGGAGTTGTGGATGAAGCACGGTCTCAGTGCCTGGAGACCGATAGGATCCCACTTCACCCAGAGCCCTGAGGGGGATGGGGAAGGAAAGCAGCATGTGGGCTCCAGCCTCCGTACCCGCAATGGATACCTCAACCTTAACAACACCGCCGACAAGAGTGGGGTGAGAAGGGAGCATGCTGGGGGCCCTATATGGGCCCACTTTTCTTCCAACCGACATAGTCAGCAGCTGCTGCTGACTAATCTGTGGAGCTGTGCTGTGCGTGTCTGCCTCCTTCGCACAAAGCAAAAAACTGAGGAGCCCGTGGGAGCACGGGGGGTTTATAGGCAGAAGGGGAGGGGCTTAACACTTTTGAGTGTAATACTTTGTGCGGCCTCCGGAGGCATAGCCTATACACCCAATTGTCTGGGTCTCCCAATAGAGCGACAAAGAAACCTAAAATAACTACTGGGCATAGCCTATTATCAGCAGAAAGCGCCAGACGAGTAACATTCACTCATCAGTAGAATTCATTCATTATTTTTAGGTCTACAGAGAGAATTTTGATATATATTATTTTACAAATAGCCTTTTCTGCATTTCCACTATATATAATTATCATTTTGCTTAAACTGCCTTTAGTGTCATAACTTAGGGTTGACACTTGTGAATAAAAATGCATGGCACACGGCCTGAAGAGAGTGAAATGCAGGCTAAATAATGTGAATATCAGGGATGATGATAGCACACGTCTTGGCAGGCTTACTGCTGACTGGATCAGTAGCAGATTTCATTATTCTAAAGCATCTATAGAGAATATATCGCTTCACCTCTTCCTGTAACAAAGTGTCTTCACTGCTCTAATCAGAATGACAGCTTGCTAGAAAACTCATTCTCACCAAAGCCAGATCTGTGATGAATAACAAGCCTGTAGAAAACAATGGGAAATCCTCTACGGAGTTCTTATTGTGTTATATGGTACAGAAATGTCCTCAACCAGCGAGATTTCAAAAGGTTTAGCTAAATTCTTCCACCGCTGCCCGATTCTTAGGTGCATCCTGGCGGGACCAGAGCGTCACAGACATTTTTACATTCTTTGCCGAATTTAAAAAGGTTTCTTTCAAATACAAAAAAATAAATACCGTGGTACCTTGCTTAACGAGAACAATCCGTTCTGGGACTGTGCTTGTTAATCAAGGTACTCGTTCAGCAGAGCAAGATTTCCCATAGGAAATCATTGCAATGCTGACGATCCGTTCCACAACTTCTAAAATGTCCCATCCTGGTCCCCTATTCTATCATTCCACACATACACAAACACGTACAAACACGTACAAACACACATGCACAGACACATATTATATGCTCACCTTACCTTCCGTTCCATCGCCAGTCTGCTGGGACTTGCTGTTCTCTGGTACGGGGCCGGGTTGTGTAACGCGTTACCATAAAGACGAGGCAGGAACTTCCCGGCCAGAGCGCTGACGTCAAAGGCAGAGCCGCTTGCCTCTGATTGGCCAGCGCTCTGCCTTTCATTAGCGGTGACAGGAAGTTCCTCCCTCATCGCTATGGATGCAGATATACAACGTGGACTGTAGCGCAGCGGCGCACTACAGCACCCAGGAGGCCGGCGATGAAACGAAAGGTAAACATATTATGTTATAACATATGCTCACCTTACCTTCCGTTCCATCGCAAGCCTCCTGGGTCTTGTAGTTCGCCGCGATGTACCCGGGAACTACAAGAACCATCAGACTAGCGGTGGAACGGAAGGTAAGGTGAGCATAATACTGTGTATGCGTGCGTGCGTGTATGTTTGTGCATACATGTGTGTGTTTGTGTGGACTGCAAGTGCGGGTCAGAGTGCGGTGGATGGATGAAACCGGAAGTGTGTGCGGTGAGAATTTCGCTCGTACAGCAAAGCTTTCTCGTAAAGCGGGTTACATATTTACAGAAAGCTTTGCTTGTTAAGCGAAATTTTCGTTAAGAGGGTTACTCGTTAAGCAAGGTACCACTGTAAATAAAATCAGTGTTTTTTCGTATGAAAAGTGGTTACGTCTAAAAAGTGCGTTCATGCACTTAGATGAAAGTATATGTTGGAGAAATTCCCTGCGCATACATTAAAGCGGCCATAGGCTGACTTGCCAGATGGAGACCAAATACATATTCATTTGTTGTGTCTGGTGGAGATACGTCTCCAGACAATTTTTTTTTAAAATGTACAGCTAAGGCTGCTTTCACACATCCGGTTTTTGCAGTGCGGCTCAATCCAACTCAAAAACCTATGCAACGGATGCGGCAAAAAAAAACGGATCTGTTGCATAAGTTTTTCCATGCGGCCCGTCCGTTTTTTGACGGATGCGGCTTGATACTGAGCATGCGCAGAGCAAAAAACCGCATCCGGTGGCCGGATGCGTTTTTTTGCCACAGGACGCCACATCCGGTGTCCATAGGCATCCGTTGTAAATCGCGCCGCATTGCGCCGGATCCGGCACAATGCGTTTTTTTCGCCGCACAAAGAAAAAGGGGCCAGGCAACGTTCCATCCGGCCGCCGCATGGGCTAAATATGCCGCATCCAGCAAAAAACGGACACAATGCAAGGCCATGCGGCACAATACGGAGCTAATGCAACTCTATGCAGGAAAAAACGCAACCGGCAGCAAAGAAAAAAACGGTTGCATTTTTTCTGCAAAGTTCCGTATTGTGCCGCTCAGCAAAAAACGGATTTGTGAAAGCAGCGTAAGCACAGCAGGCTGCTTTATTCCATATTGGAAGTTTCTGCAAAAAAAAAAAAAAAAAAAATGTTGTAATGTGTTGTGGATGTTTTTATTCTGACAATGCTGGCCGAATATCTAGGCTTCAGTTCAGACAGTGTACACAAGCACTGTATGCACCTACCTTACCTTAGAGTCTGTTTTTATGCTGCTCCCCACCAGTTTTTGTTCACACTGCCGTATCAGCGACGTCACATCTACACATCTGCAGCCAATCACTGAACTCGGCCGTTTACTGCCATCTATGGGCACAACTGCTGAGCACATTCAGGCAGCGGGGGTGATGTGACGTCATCACAGCAGCCATGCCAGCAAAGACTAGAAGGAGCAGAGAGGCAGCATTGGAGCGACAATAGGCAAATTTCAGTCTTAAGGCCCCTGTTCGCGCTAGAAAAAGGATTTTTCTCAAGAAATTTCTTGAGTCTGAAAGATTAGTGCACTTGCATTCAAAAAACGCACCAATAACGCACCGAAATACGCATGCATTTTTACTGCGTTTTTTATGCGTTTTTTCTGCAGGTTGGTCCCTGCGTTATTTTACCATTATCTATGGCAAAAAACGCAGGTACCTGCAGAAAAGAAGTGACATGCACATTCTTTTCTCAAGAAATTCTGCACAAAGAATGATCTTGAGAAAAAAAACGCAATGTGAGCACAGCTAATTTTTTTTTCCATAGGTTTTGCTGGGGAATGTCTGCAGAAAGGTTACAACCATTTTCTCAAGACATTTCTGAAGAAAAACACAAAAAAAAAACAACACGTGGGTAAAAACGCAGTGTGTGAACAAGGCCTAAGGCACGTAAAATGTGAAAGCAGACAAACCATCTGTGCCCACTAAAATAAAAACTCAGATATTCCAATATTACATCTTTTTATCTTCATACGTTGGGAGGTGGTAACTTATGTTTATGTCAATCTCATTTTTATCAAATATCAAGGGAAATATGTCTATTTTTCACATTTTTTTATGACTACAAAGGGCCACTATAATTTTAAAATTAGTTTCTCTTTCCGCACCAATTATTTCTATATATCAGACCCATGGGGCTTTTTTTATATCATGGCATAGCGATAACAATAACGTGGAATGGCAGCATCTTTTGTTACTACTTTTTCCGCCACGATTTGTATTTTCATTTATTGATTGTAGTTTGAATTTTATTTTTTATATCAGATTTTCCCTGTAACTGGTGCTGGTATATTAGCCCCAGTTACAGGCCAAATTCAGTCTCCCAGCTATGTAGCAGAACTGACCAGGTCTCCTAGGACTCAGCAGCTCCTGCTCTCCCTAGACCCAGCAATCCCATAGTCCAGAGGAGTCATCTTTTTCTACACAGTATATACAGGACTGGTTTAACACATTGTATGCAGCAATCAGGAAGGCAGAGATGGTAATAAACATCTCTGCCTTCACTATGCGGAGTCTAGCTGCGTCGGAGAGATTACTCAGTACAAAAACAGCTGTGAGACAGTGTGGCGGAGAGCTTACAGCTGCCTTTCTCAGTGCTGTAAAAGGTGACTAATTGCTCCGAGCACGTTTATATGACTGAAAATCGGTAGCTCCCGGGAGAAATAAAGTTAATTTTCTCCCAAGTGCCGCATTTTCAGTACTGTGGCTGGGCACCTTCATAACACTATTAATCTGCAGATTAACCCCATATCGGCACATGAATATGGAACCTTACAGATTCCATTGAACAGCATGAAATTGAAAGTCTGAAAATTGTGAATTTTTCAAAACTTGTCAAATTTTTGATACCTTCATAAATAAACATAAATCCTAATAACCTACATTCACTACAAACATAAAATATAAGGTGTCACAAAAAATCTCAGAATCACTGAGATATGTAGAACAACCTCAGAGTTAGGAGGTGATCACTACATATTTTTCCAATTCACATCGATATAATCTTGAGAAACAAGGCTTCTCTCAAATATCTTGTGTTGCCAATAGTGCCTGTGAGCGTCGTGATTGCGGTCCGCTCATACCCTTCTCCTGACCACCGGGATCTGTGACCTTTTGGATCCGGTGATATGTCAAGTGTGTCTTGCCTACAGTCAAGCATTGTGGTGGGAGTGCCATGGTTTGGGGCTGCATGAAAGCTGCCGGCTGTTGGGAGCTACAGTTCATTGAGGGAACATGAATGCTAACATGTACTGTAACATATTGAAGTACAGCATGGACCCTTTCTTTCGCAAAAAGGACCACAGAGCAGTATTCCAAGAAGATAATCTCAAACACACCTGTAAGACAACCACTGCCTTGCTAAAGAAACTGAGATTAAAGGTTCTGGACTGCCCAAGCAGGTCTTGAGGCCTAAACTCTAATGAGCATCTGTGTGGCATTCTCAAACGTAAGGTGGAGGGGAACAAGGTCTTTAACATTCACCAGCTTCGTGATGTCGTCATGGAAGAGGATTCCAGTGGCTCCTGTGAGGCTTTAGTGAACTCCATTCTCAAGAGTTAAGGCAGTACTTGAAAATAATGGTGGCGACACAAAATATTGACACTTTGGGCTCAACTTACCCATTTTCACTTAGGGCTGTACTCACTTTTGTTGCCAGCAGTTTTGATATTAATGACTGTGTGTTGAGTTATTTAGAGGACACACCAAATGTACACTGATACACAAGCTGTACACTGACTACATGGTATCAAAGTGTCAGATCTTCAGTGTTGTCCCAGGAGAAGATATAAAATATTTACAAAAAAAGCAAGCGGTGTACTCCCTTTTGTGATATACTATGTGTCCATCAAGATAATATATGCTCTCTCATTATTAAATCCTCATTTTTCTTAAGATTAATATATTATTTATTTTTAGATCATCATTGATTCTATAGTGCTGTACATGTGAATAGGGTTTGCATACAAAATTATAATGCACAAACTACCATCGGCAAATTGATACAGAGGGGAGAGTACCCTGGCCTTCAGGGCTTACAGTCTACATAATATATCCTCCATAAATTCTGAGGTGCTTCAACTGGTCTTCTTTGTGAGCAGGTGACATCTTTACATACACACTATTATAATATTGTAATAAGGAGCAGTCATCATTCTTTTCTGCATTAACCCCTTAGCCCTCGGGGGATTTTCCATTTTTTCGCTCCCCTTCTTCCGAGAGCCGTAACTTTGCCATATGAGGGCTTGTTTTTTGCAGGACGAGTTGTACTTTTGAATGAAACCATGAGTTTTATCATATATTGTACTGGAAAACCACAACAAAAATATCCAAGTGTGGAAAAATTGCAAAAATAAGTGCGATTGCACGATTGTTTTTGGTATATTTTATTCACCGTGTTCATTACATGGTAAAACTGATGTGTTGGTGTGATGCCTCAAGTTGGTACCAGCTCATAGATACCAAACATAGGTTTACCTTAAGGTTAAACTTTTTAGGTTAAAAAAAATTGAGAAGTTTGTCCAAAAGAAGTAACGCACTTTTTGCGCCATTTTCCCCGAACCATAGCGTTCTCATTTTTCGGGATCTATGGCTCAGTGATAGCTTATTTTTTGCGTCTCGAGCTGATGTTTTCAATGTTACCATTTTTGTGCAGAAGCTACTCTTTGATCGCCTGTTATTGCATTTTGAGCAAAATTTGTAACAACCAAGAAACGTAACTTTGGCATTTGGAATTTTTTGCTCACTACGCCATTTATCGATCAGATTAACTGATTTTATATTTTGGTAGATTGGGCATTTTTGAACGCAGTGATACCACATATGTGCATTTTTTAACCCTTTAATTTTCAAAGGGTCAAATGGGGGGGTGATTTGAACTTTTATGGGTTTATTTTTTTTTTTTATTTTACTAGTCCTCCTAGAGGGCTATAAGGATCATCAGTCTGATCGCTTGTTCATTTCTGCTGATCAGAGCTGTACAGCTCAGATCAACTGAAAAGCTGCTCTCCTGTTACAGACGGCGCTCTGCCAGTTGTAACAGGAAGGGACTCATAATAGCATAAATAGTCATCACATGACCCGGTGTTACCATGGCAATCATCGGCTCCCTGTGATTGCGTCACGGGGCAATTTCCATCACGCTGTCAGTATTTGAAAGCGCAATCTAGAGGTTAACAGGCACAGGTGGATCACAAGGCGCAGGTGGATCACATTATCTAGGACGTACCCAGTAGGTCCAATATCGGTAAGAGCTTAAAGCACCACTCTAGCGGGTTTTTTTTTATTTCCTTGCTGGTGTGGTATCACTAATACATGTTCCCTGCTCCTAGTAAATACTCACCAGCCACCATCTTTTATTGTTGCCAGCGCTGCTCCGGTTTCATTCCGCTATCATTATAGACTTCTATTGAGAAGTGACTTCCGGACCACTCAGCAAACACTGGTGCGATCTGGCTTAGCACAACTACCAGAACAGGACAAGAACTGTGCAAAGAAGTCAGTGGCTGTATTTTACTATAGGCAGGCAATGTGCATTGATGATACCCCCTCTAGCAGTTAAAAAAAAAAAAAAAAAAAAGACTCAGGGGTGTTTTAAAGCCAAGAAAGGCAATTCAGCCCTTGTCACACACACAGTGCATTATCTACAAAACTGCAATCTCCTCCTCTTTTTTTTTTGTAATAATCCACACCTCTGGTCTTAATATGACACTGGTATAGGGCCAACCTTACTGAATTCATCCAGTTAATATTTCATATACTGTGACACACTTAGGTTTTTGATATTTATATAAAGATCTATAACATATGATACATCTTTAATGTGATTGCCAATTTTTCAGGACTGTAAGTTGCACCTTTTTAGCAAGAAAACCAAAATCTTGCTAAAACTTTTGCACATTTTATAGTCTGGAGGCAAAGAACTGTTCACTCTCCTCCAGTCCTCAACTGACCAGTCTGATCAATAAAGACCAGGAGGGAAAGCTACAAAGGCCTGCTACACGCAGGACTAGCTGCACTCACATGCCTAGAAGAAACGCCATAATGTGGTACTGTATAGTGTGTGCATATTGTTTTAATCATGTAGTTGAGCTGAGTGTGTTGTACGTGAGCTGTGTGTGTTTTGATAATGTAGTTGAGCGTGCTGTAAGTGAATAAAATGTGTTTTATGTTAACGGTGTTTGTTATTGTAAAATTGTTTGTGGAGTGTATTGATGATGTAGCTGCAGAATATTTACCGTATTTTTCGGATTATAAGATGCACTTTTCCTTACAAAAATTTGGGAGGAAAGTGAGGGGCGAGTCTTATAATCTGAATGTAGCTTACCGGGCAGGTGGAGAGGAGGGGGGGGGGGTCGCAAGACACTCGGGAAATGCTGCGGGTGCTGCTGGGCGGCTTGTGTGGGGGCTCCGGCGACTGATGCTGGGGAGGCTAGAGAGGTGGCTGTGCGGGTGCAGCAGCGGCTGGTGCGGGGTCTCCAGCAGCTGCGCTGGGGCGGCTGTGCGGTGTCTGCGGCGGCTGGTGCAGGGTCTCCAGCGGCTGGACTGGTGCTGCGGGACAGGCAGTGAAGACTTCAAAGAATGCCGCCCGGAGTCGGCGCGTGCGCAGATGGAGATCTCGGCTCAAGCTCTTATCTGCGCATGCGCCGCCTCAGTCCCATTGATCTCCCAGCAGCAGACTTAAGGAAAATGGCGCAAATGAGATCTTGGCTTGCCATTGAGCCGAGAGCTCAATCTGCGCTGACTCTGGGCGCCATTTCTTGGAAACCCTCACCCACCACTGCCGCTGCACCCCGAGCCCCAGCACGGCTGCCCCAGCCACCGCAGCCCGAACCCCAGCACAGCCTACAGTTTCAGGGACAACCCACCGTCCCTACCTCATGTGACTCCGCTCCACCACCACTGCTGCCCCCTCCAGTAAGACACCACTGGATTAAAAGACGGATCCCATTTTATTTTTTTTTCACCTTTCTTTGCTCTGAATTTGGGGTGTATCTTATAATCCGCTGCATCTTATAAACCGAAAAATACGGTATATATTTTCCTGTTTTGGGCTTAAATTGATTGCTTAAAAAAAAATCTTCGCTCTTTGGTGCTTTTTAATTTTATTTTCTTGTAATTTACAAGTAATAGGAAGCTATCAAGCTAAGATTTACCAAAGATCAGAATGGGGGTGGTCAGTCATTGAGTTAATTAAGTTCTGTGTGTGCTTTTAAAGGTAGAGGTTAAAAAAAAAAAAAAAAAAAAAGTACCAAGATACAACAATTCCACTAAATGTAGCAAAATATCTCTACTCACAATTTAATGTTTGGCCTTGCTTAAATGTGTCTTGTGCAGCGGAGTAATTCTTTAAGTGGAATTCAGCCTCCCTGTAAAAGTAGGTTAAAAACAATGAGAAGCAACAATATCATTAAACGTATTTCCACAATGCAAGGTTTTCCAGTACTATTGTTTAAAAAATAAGGAAACACCAAAAGTTGCAAGGTTTTTATTATTTGTTTGGAGTTTTTTTTATAAAGGGTCTAGAACTCCCAGGCGACGTCTATTAGTCAATTAGGAATATTAGGAGGCACGTTACTAAAACACATTATTGCTGTTCCTCCCAAAAAAACACTATTAAAGAATTAGAAGTCATATTTTTTTAAATAAAAATGTGCCGCAAATTAGGTGTGTTTTACAGTGTCGACCCCTAATCTCAACTAGCCTTCCTTACCATATAGGCAGAGTTATATCCCCACTTCAGACAGTGTCAGGGTAGCCCTCTTAAAGGGAATCTGTCAGCAGGTTTTTTTCTACTGTCTATAATGTAGGGACAGATACCCTGATTCCAGTGATGTGTCACTTATTGAGCGGTTTGTTGTCATTTTCATAAAATCAATATTTTCTCTGCTGCAGTCTAGCAGTTATACAGAGCTCCTAAATATGCTGGACTACCTGGCAGCACACCATGTAGTCCTCTAATGATAATTCACTGATTAATCAGCAGTAGATTATCAAAGCCACAGTAAGCAGCCAAGTAAGTGACACATCACTGGAATCAGGGTCTCTGCCCCTACGTTATGCTGCTCTCAGATTAGGTGTTAATAACCTGGTGACAGATTCTCTTTAAGACTAGAGATGAGAGGACCTGTGGAAGTACAGTTCAGCAGGCTCAGCCGGACTTTTGAGAAAGTTCTGCTCTGGACCCAGACGAGACCTGAACATCATTTGAAGTCACTGTCTGGAAGTTTGGGTCTCCGCCCACATGCAGCCGGCCATAAACAGAGCACTTTTGGAGAAGGGTGGGAAGACTTTTTCAATATATAATTTTTTTGTTTGTTTTTTTGATAACACTACATCCGATCACCCTGTTACCTCCCAGTGCGAGCTGTACAAGCACTGGAGTGAGCTCAGGGTACCTGAGCCCAGCAATGCTCGCTAAAAGTGGTTTGCATGCGTAAAGCACCGGAACGCAGGTGGGGTTTTTTTGGAAAAATCTGTGTTCGCTACGAGCAACAAACCTAGGGTTCGCTCAACTCTACTTTACTTACACCTTTAATTAAATTCTTCATGCACACCACAGCATACTTAGGCTACTTTCACACATCAGGTTTTTTCCATCAGGCACAATCCGGAAAAAAACGGGTAAAACGGATCCGGTACCGCATCCGTTTTATCCCCATAGATTTGCATTGTTACCGGATTGTGCCTGATGGCTTTGCGTTGCATCCGTTTTTTTCCGGATGCGGCAAAATTAAAGCGGTGGCCGGAGGCAACGTATCTTGTAACGTTTTTTGTCCAGGAAAAAAAAAACCGCATCGCGCCGGATCGGCGCGATACAGCATGTTTACAATGGAAGCCTATGGACGCCGGATCCGGCGTCATGCGGAAAAATACGGATGCGGCTGCCGGATCCGTTTTTGTAAACTGAGCATGCTCCAATGTTTTGAAAAAACTGATCCAGCAAAAAAAAACTGACAAAACAGATGCAAAAACGGATGCAAAACGGATCCAACGGATCCGTTTTTTTTTATGCATCCGGCATAACGGATCCGTTAAAAAAACAGATCCGGTGGATACGGTTTTCACAATTTTTTCCGGATCCGTTGGAGCCGGAAAAAAAAGGACTGTGCCTGAATACAGAAAACTGATGTGTGAAAGTAGCCTTAGGCCAGCTTCACGTGTCTGTGCCTTGTGGTATATGTACGGATCGCGATGCACGGACTGGAGTTGGGTCTCTCGGCCCAATCTTGAGAGCCTCACATACCAATAAAGGTAACGTTCATGTCAGGAGGCCTGTGGATACGTGATACCAGTGTGATATGTGCAAGCTCCCCAGCAGACTTGGGAAGGTGATATAAGGGCAAGTTAAATTGGGTTTTCCACTAAAAAAAAATGTTAAATCACTTTCCAGTCCCAGGGCAGACGACCGCCTTAATCCGAGACCGACTGCTTGTTTCAAGGGAGATGCAAGGCACCTAAATAATGTGAAATTCCTGCATTTAACTCCTTGATGACCAGGACTGAAGGGACATTAATCACCAGGCAATTTATTTATTTCTCCTTTTTGCCTCAACTTTCTGCTGGAGCCATTATTATTATTATTATTATTATTTTTCATTGATGCAATTGTACGAGACTTTGTTTATGCAGGACAAATTAACATTTTTTTTAATTCCGTTTTGTGGTACATGCAAATTACTCATTTCCTATTTTTTTGCATTTACATAAAAGCTACATTTTATTAGATTTTCTATGGTTTGCATTTTATACCTAGTACCGCGTTGAATGAATTCTCTACATTATTTCAGCCAAGTAGATACATGTAGATTGTTTTGTTATATGCTCGCACTGTAATAAAATGTATTTTATTTAAAAAATATATATATATTTTTTGTGATGAGGTCTTTTTGTAAATTACAATTTAATTTCCCTTTTTTTGGAGATGTTTTCAGACATGTTTATATTATTTATTTATTTTTTGCATAATTTGTCCTCTAAGAGATCATAAAACATCACTGGAGAACTTTTTTTTTTCCCCAAAATGAAAGGAAGGGGAGGAAGTAGCAGCACGTTGATCCGGGAAATTAAAAAACTAGAGGTTTATTTCATCAAATCACTAAAAACATTGTCCAGACATAGTAAAAAACTGACGTGTGTCAGACGTATAGTGCGCCCTTTACTTTGGGACAGATGAGCGTGGCAAGTAGCTGTTTCCCTTTTCTTTGTGGCCTATTTTTTTCCATATTGTTCATTTTTCTCCACTATGCAGCTCTGCTATGCTAATAGAGACCCTGTGATCATGTGATTGACAGGTAACAGAATCATTGGCAAAGACGATGCTTGTATTGTGTGCACAGTGCTGATCGCTATGTAGGCAATAGAGTAGAAGGCAGAAGCAGAGCTAAACCGCTTCTGTCTTCTCCTCAGTGCCCCTAGTTGGACAGCTGGAAAACGGACCTGCTATTGCAGGAGCTTTAACTGTACGCTGTAACATTTCCATTGGCATGGTGTTAAAAGCAAATATCAAGACTCAAATTATTGGAGATATGGTTAATACATGTTATATCAGAAGATGCTGAATATACTGTACATATATGATAGATAAATCTCTCCACAGCTCTGCACCACCATATATCTCATCCCTCATCTCTGTCTATCATCCCACCCACCCACTTCGTTCCGCAAATGATCTTAGACTACCATCCTCCATAATACAAACCTCACACCTCCATCTCCAAGACTTTTCTCGTGCTGCGCCAGTTTTCTGGAATGCACTACCCCAAAGAATGCAACTAATATCCAGCCCCCAAGTTTTTAAGCGTACATTAAAAACACATCTCTTCAGACAAGCTTATCATAATAACTTCCTAACCTAACTCTCCCCCATCCCACCTTCTAAATGCTACTCGTAACCTTCTCTCTCCTATTTCTGTCCTCACATCCTACATACAACCAATAGCACGTAAGGGCACCCAAAAGGTTACTGTCTAAAGACCAGATCATTCATCTTTATATGTAACCAATAAACTAGCATAACGATGGGTGGCCAGATCTACAAGTGTGCTTCACCTCTTGTGTCCCCCTTCTTCCCCATAGATTGTAAGCTTTTGAGCAGGGCCCTCATTCCTACTGTAGCTGTTGAATTATGTACTATTTTGTCCTGTTTTTGTCTATACAACCCCCCACTTGATTGTAAAGTGCTGCGGAATATGTTGGCGTTATATAAATAAACTATTATTATTAATTATTATTATTATTATTAAAGATTATATAGGTTATATAATCTCCCAATAAAAAAAATAAATTTACATATACTAGATTAGAGATAAATACAATTATGGTTTTCACATTTTTATTATCCTCTTTTTTGGTAGATAGGAACATAAATAAACTTGTCAGATTTTGCTTTATTATTGCAAAAACCCATGCCCAGTTGTCTGACAAGATTATCATGAAGCAGGACATCCAAAGCCCTATGTAGATTGCTACGAAAACACGCGGGCCATAGAAAGGGCACTTTGAAGAAGATTATATGCTCTAATAATACGATGACATCATGCAAATCGGAAAACCTCTAAGAGAGGAAACAACTTTCAAATTGCAGTTGCCATGGTAACAAAGTAATCTGGCAGAAGAGTGAAGCGGAATTTAAAAATGTCTCTGATTTAAGCAAAGTGGGGGGCTTCACATCAAATGCACTCATTAAATATATCAACGCTGTTCTGATCCGCACATTTCCTCGTGCCTGCAGCCTGTAGCAAAGAACATAAATCAGAACATCCATTTTCCAAAGGACTGTGACTGCTGGCAATAATAGAGCTCAGGACTGATGGAAAAAAGGGAGATAGTAATTGACTTAGTATTACATTACAGCCATCAGGGTTACAGTAAAACAAGGCGGCGTTCATACAGCGAATGGAAACTGTTTACCGCAGGTTGGAAGTTGTGGGGTTTGTGTAGTAGTGAAGCTTTGTATGATCAGTGGTCAACATTTCTCCAAAGCTCATTGGTATTCCTGGTCTTTTCATAGGACAACTTCATCTATATTAGAGCAGCGCTGATGAATATCCAATTTAACGCTGCATGGCCAGAGGTTTGCAGACGGTAATAAATGTAATTGGAAACTAGTCCTGACACGTACCCCTTCCTGAGGAAAGCGTTCGCATTGTTAGGCTGGAGCTCGAGGGACCTCTTCGCATCCAAAACAGCATCTGCATTAAACCAAAGCATTGAGAATTCATACACATTGCTGAATTACACTGGGAAGCCTCGCTCACCGCAAACTAGATCTGCAATGGTACGTGAACACATGCAGGTGCCGGGAAGGTGGAACACAATTTAACCCCTACTAAACCCTCAGTATAACAAGCCGTATATACAGTGTGAATTCCCCAGACAGATCTGCCCGGATTACAGATCTCAGAAGCGTCAGCTCCATATTGAGCACAGTATGATAACACCACTACTTGTACATGATGGGAAAATAAGCGCAGAATAGCAGCAATTACTGAATTGAAAGTCCATAGTCATAGCTGCAGAGGGAAGAGAACATAAAAGCATACGATGAGATTAATCCTTCGCCCTTGTAGCATTTTGGGCCCCACTGTCCAGTACAATGTCTCATTTTGGCATGTGCTGGTCAAATGGTGTATAGCTTAGAATTTTCAGGTTATTACAGAGAGCATTGCAAAAATAGCCATTATTACATTACTGTATAAGGCTATGTGCCCACGGGAGCTCGTACCTGCGGATATATCTGCAGGTACGGCCGCTGGTTTACCGCAGCTGCCTGCCGGCATCCGCAGCTATTTTTAGCTGCGGGATTCCAGCGGAATAGCTGCGGTAAACCTGCAGACTTTCATGCGATTTACCTGTGGACGTCCCGGCCTCTATCTCCATAGTGGAGGGCCGGGATTTACGCAGGAATAATTGACATGCAATTATTTGCGGCTGCGGGACATCTGCAGCATATTCCGCAGCCGCACATTCCGCAGCGTGGACACAGACACTCCCTATGTCCCATAGGATAACATGGGGAGTCTCTGTACTTGCTGAAACCTGCGGATTTATCTGAAAAATCCAAATAAATCTGCAGGTTTTCCGCGGCGCAAGCTCCCGTGGGCACATAGCCTTAGAGTTCCCACCTTTCAGAATATTGTCCTTTAATTATGAGAAAAAAAATTGAATAAAAGGGGGAGGGAGGAGGGTGGAAATGCTGTATATTTTCATCCTTAGGATCGGCCGGGGTCAGACACCCAGCAAACCCGCTAATCATCTGTTCTTGATGCCGCCGCTGGCATCCGAAAATGCACTGTTCCGGAACTGCCTCATCTTCTGATAGCGGCCACATACTGCACATCCACCTCATATTGATTTGAATGGGAGGTGGATGTGCAGTACCCAGCCGCGATCAGTCGACGGTGCAGCTCCAGAACTAAGCATTTCCGGCCACCTGCTGCTGGGATTGGAAAAGCTGATTGGCGGGGGTGCGGCCGATCTGAGACATTGATGACCTATTGTAACAATAGACCATCAATGAAAGGGAGTAGGCAACCCCTTTAAGGTTAAGTTCACACTTGTGTTGTTTTGCATCAGTCACAATCAGTTGTGTGACTGATGCAACAGATGAGTTGCAGATCGTTCTCAAAAGCCAGCCGCCGGTAAAACAGTTAAAAAAAAAAAAAAACTTTTCTGCAGCATCAGTCACTGATGCTGCCAAAAAAAAGGGTACTCGCCGTAAAATCTCTTTCTCGGAGCCTTCATTGGGGGACACAGGAAACCATGGGTGTATGCTGCCAGGGGTAGGAGGCTGACACTATGCAAATCAACACGTTGGCTCCTCCCCAATAGTATACACCCACTGACCGGAGCTGAGGAGATCAGTTAGTGTAAAAGCAGTACGAGGAGAAGCTTGAATGTTAAGACAGACCGGATCCACTAAAGTCTGAAGAAAAAGGGCGGGTGCTGTGTCCCCCAATGAAGGCTCCGAGAAAGAGATTTTACGGTGAGTACCCAAAATCTTATTTTCTCTGTCGTTTCATTGGGGGACACAGGAAACCATGGGACGTACTAAAGCAGTCCCCAAGGGTGGGAAAAGAAGGACTCGAAAATAGGATTAGCAGGGACGAGGTCCCATGAACGGAACCTGTTGCTAGACAATGTAAAGAACCGCTTCCCGGCCAGGAGTGAACTGCCGGTGAATAAGAAAAGAATATGGGCACCCTAAATGCCCTGAAATATAAGCTGTTAAGTAATATCTGCACAACCGAACAGAGAAGCTTGGGGGGACCCTAATGTAGGGAGAAAGGGTCAGGGCAGTAAAGAAACTACTGAACCACTATTGAGACGTGCGTCCAAAGACGATTAATCCCGGCGGAGGGCTGGGAGAACGAGAGATGGTGCACTATCTACTGTGGAAGATGTGTCTACAAAGCTGAGAATCTAAGGAGACTAACGTCAACAGGTTGACGTCAAGAGAAGAAGACTAAATGGACATAGCGTCTCTTCTGAGACTGTGTAAGGATAACCGAAGGGCTAGGGTACCGGACAGACGTGGCTGTCGGGAGAAACGGGGGCCAATATAGCTGTGGCTATTTACTGCCACAGAGTGGCTAAAAGGGAAACCAACTACCCAAGCCAACTTCCAAAGAGAGTGCAGGGGAATGGGCTAAGAGAAGATTCTAGAATAATCGAGAAGAGAGAAGGAAGACCCCGCCGTAGGGAGACTTGACCAGACTATCCTACGGAACAGGAAGGTAGAGAACTGACCATAGCGGGCAGGAGAATGGCCTGCAGGCAGGATATGGAAAAAGGAGATCATTCCCCTGTGTTTAGGAACAAGAACATCTGATTAAGACGCTGGTCATGGAAGCTAAGGAAGTCCAATAACCAGTTTCCACTCTGACGTGACAGAAGTGAAGGGAGTGAGCATCTGCGATGGTGTGTCACTGAGTAATCCAGTACTCTGGATGGGGAGTACTAGGTATGTACTCGACAGCAGAGAGGGCGTGGGAACTCAAATCTTGGCGAGATTCGGCTCAAAAGAGGGGACCTTGAAGTGAGGTATGAGAGGGCGAACCCAGTACGGAGGAAAGCTCATGAGATTGAAAATGCAAATGTGACTTGGCTGTAAAAACCCCATTAGGAGAAGAGAACCCGTCCAGAGGGACTAGAAGGAGGGCCTGGACTATGTCGCTGGTATAAATGCAATCCGACCAGAGGAGCGACGGAAATCCTGGAAATAAGGAGCCAGGAAACTGGAGAACTGATGAGAAAAACAAGTTATTACGCGAAATCCAGAAGTGGCGGAAAAGAGAAAGCAACGCCTGAGAATATCTGAGGTAAAAAAATCTCGCAGAGGCTCCGCTAGAAGGCGCAAGGATAAACTAGTACGTCTGAGCCCAAGCGGTGGAGACCGGCCGTGGAATCCGGCAGGGTAGAGAATTAGAGGACCGTCACTTAAGCCTAGAACATCTATGAGTGACGTAGTGGGAGGCAGACCAGGGACAGGGGTGGTGGGAACCCTTAACAGCCTGGTACTCAAGTGGGTTACTTAAGGCTATGATGCTAGAGACAACCGGCCAGCTGGGAAGGGACCACTGGCAGTGGTGTTGAGAGTTGAAGACGAGAGTAAATCAGGTAGACATTAGAAATACTGAGTGGCCTGTACATTTGGGCTCTCCGAAGAGTTCTGTTGCTGAAAGTAGACAGGCAGGACAGCCTTGTAGCCTCAGTAGACCGAAGGCGGAAGGGGAGGAATGAGTGAAATGACTGAGCCGTTAGGGAACTGGCCGAAACTGGTCGTTCGTAACATAGATGACTGTCGAAGATCCTGTGCCTAGTTCTCAATGGTCCAAAATCAGTTCCGAGAAGGACCATAGTCGGTTGTTCATCCGTTGTCTGCGAAGTGACTGGAGAAAAATCTGATCCTTGCCTGGAAGAGAGAAAATGTAAGAACCAACCTCTGGACTTAAACACATACATGTCCTGAACTCTGTTATACCAGAAACACTATGAACCGCCGATGGAAGGCGGCAGGGAGTGAAACAGATCACTTACTGGCTAGAGGGCAGTGCCTTACTTCGTGAGTAACTTCCACCTTTGAGTGAGTAAATGGCTGCTGCTGTTGGAAGTGGAGCAGGCAACCTAACAGTCAGAGAACGGAACCTACCTCCTGACCCCGTTAGACGTGTGCTGCGGTACACGGATCACTGGGAAGGGACTAAATGACTGCTGCCGCAGGGGGTAAAATCACGCAACCTGCTGGTCAGAGGACAGTGCCTTACCTTACCTCGTAATTATGATAGACGTATGGGCAGGGACCCAGATCATTGCGAAGTGAAGAAATGGGTGCTGCTGCAGGAATTGAAGCAGACAATGTACTGGTCAGAGAAGCGTGCCTTACCTCATGATGCCCCAGAAGAGTGGTGTGAGGCAGGAGATGGCCCCAGGTTAGTAGGAATCAGCTAGATAACAGGTAGCGACTGCTGCTGCAGAAAATGAAGCAGACAACGTGCTGGTCACAGGACTGTGCCTTACCTTGTGGTTACCTTAGACGAGTAGTACGAGGTAGGAGATGGACCCTGGTCACAGGGAAGTAACGAAATGACTGCTGCTGCCATGCAGTGTCATGGATTCCTTGGTGAATGGATGGAGTCCTCGCCTCTGGCCTCAATAATGATGCACTGGATACTTGACCCGTATGCCGTGAGTGAAAGGGTGGCTCTGACTCGCAGAGTTGTGGACAGAGCACGTAGGCCTGTTGTTGTGTTCGGTCTGAGGCTTGGAGAACGCTTGCACACTGGGCAGTGGGCAGGTTCATCAAAACAGTGGCCCATGAATCACTGTCATCCCAGAAAACATGCTCGTAAATAGAAACAGTGACACACCAGATACGAGATAGGTTTAAAGAAACAGGCCGGAGCAACACTGTCACACTGGATAATGTGCAGGTTGAACGAAGCATCGTCACGCTGAAGTAACGAGATACATAAGGGTGCATCCCGGGACACCGGCACACTGAATAGTGGGCAGGTTTGTAGAAACACTGGTACACCGGCGTAAACCGGTGTATACAGAAACACTGGCACACTGGATAGTGGATGGGTTGAACGAAGAATTGGCACGCTGAAGTAAACGGGTGCATAAACAGGTGCATAGAGGAACACTTTCACACTAATAGTGGGTAGGTTCATTGAAACACTGGTATACTGGCGTAACCCTGTGCATACCGAAACACTGGTTGATTCATAAAACACTGTTAAGCCAGAGTAGACAGGTGCCTATAGAAACACAAGCACACTGGATAGTGGGCAGCGTCCCGCAAGGACCTGCGCACTGTAACAGACAGGTAGCACGCAGAGACACTGACACGTAGGATAGATGACAGGTACATGGAAACACAGAGCATAAACATGAAACACACTGGAAAACTGACAGGTTCACAGAGACACTGGAGAGTTCACGTAAAAGGCCATGTCATGGACCGCCGGGTAATCATCGTGTGTAGCGAGATATGAGCTTCTGATTGCTGGGTAGAGCGCCATAATCTATCCGTAACGCGATGGATAACCGGGCGCAAAGAACGATACTCTGGGGAAGATTTAGAATGCTGTAGTAACACCCGTAATTAGTGCCACAGGCGTATAATACAGCTCGACACATAGGATCGGTAATTAGTGCTACAGGCGTATAATACCTGGGGGACAGAATGGCCAACTGACAGTGAACACCCAGAATTCAGGAGCACATCTGTGCTAGGCAAGATGTGAGGATAATGTCTGTGAGTGTACATCACAAAAACAGGAGACAATAAAATTGTGCGAAATACAGCTTCTTCACAAAACAGTACCATAGTGAATGGGCCTGCCTCTTCACAAACAGTACCATAGTGAATTTGCCTGCTTCCTCACAAACAGTACCACAGTGAATGGACTTGCTTCTTCACAAACAGTACCACAGTGAATGGGTCTGCTTCTTCACAAACAGTACCACGGTGAATGAGCCTGCTTGTTCAGAGACAACAGGACCCTAGAGAATGAGCCCTGAGAGAGATGACAGTTTGATGCCTGGTGGGGAGCTCAGATTGTGGCACATGGATTCCTGCAAAGAAGCGCTGACTGACACTGAAGTCTGGGGAGCAGTGGACTAATCACTGCCTGTGAGGGTGCGCTGGGGCCAACGCTGCCTGCGGGTGAGCGCTGTGTCGCAAACTTGCGGCGGTGGTGGCAGTGATTACCTGGGAAGGGAGGGTCGCAGCGGCGCTAGGAGCGCTTACCCGGTCAGAGGATCGGGCCTGGTGGCGGCGCTAGCAGCGCTTAC
The DNA here is from genome assembly GCF_048569485.1 of Anomaloglossus baeobatrachus. Lineage (NCBI taxonomy): Eukaryota > Metazoa > Chordata > Amphibia > Anura > Aromobatidae > Anomaloglossus > Anomaloglossus baeobatrachus. The sequence goes on from NC_134354.1 coordinate 621,610,932, forward strand.
CCGGTCGGAGGCACAGGCGTGGCGGCGGCGTTACCAGCGCTTACCCGGTCGGAGGCTCAGGCGTGGCGGCGGCGTTACCAGCGCTTACCCGGTCGGAGGCTCGGGTCCTGTGGCGGCTGTGGTGTCGACCTACCTGGGCGGAGAGGATCAGGCCTCGTGGCGGCGGCAGCGCCGCTTACCCGGTGGGAAGGGCCTAGGTCAGTGGAGGCGCAGGGATGACGCGCGCCGGGGATTGGCGCCAGGAAATTATGTCAGATGCCGGGAAGAGGACTGAGACCGCGCGAGGGATAATGGAGGCGGGAAGATTTGAAAAACCCAAGCGAGCGGGTAACAGAGCGTGGGGCGTGGCCAAGAAGGGCGCGGAAAACACGAGTGTGGATAGGCTGGGGCGCTGGAGGGGGCGTGGACCGGCTGGAGGAGCAGGCTGTAATAGCGCTAAGATAAAAAATTATTTATTTTTTTTTTTCTTCTGACTACAGGTAGGTAAAGGGGGTCCGGAGAAGGAGGGAAGCCGATAGAGCCTTGTAGCCACACTGTGGGGGCAAAACTACCCAGGGAATAAACGGGACTCTAAACTGTATATAAAACTATCCCTCCCATTACCCAGGACAGGGGTTACAGGTAGAGCCCCTGTCATAAGGAGCAGCGGGATAAATATAAAAGGGGGGACCCCCGGGATCAGGGATGGTACCTTTTCTTGGAGGTTCCAACTTGTCTCATGGTGATCCGTCCTGGAGAAGGCGAACAAAGCCATCTCGACAGTCGGCCCGGGCGTAGTTGACGGGAGACCGGAGGGGTACCTCTCCATCCCAGGTACCATCTTCGTCCTCCTACCCCACAATCAGGCTCGGGAGCGAGAGAGTTTGGGGAGGGGGCAGGACCCTCCGCCTTTATCAACGACATCGCACTTTTCCTTACTGCGGATGCACCTCGAACACTCTTATGTGTTGGAGGGGCCGGGTACACTGCCAGACAGACACGGAAGACAACAGTAGTGGCGGACGGACCCCACTCTGTGCGACCGGTCTCTATGTGGGAGAGCAGGGTGAGCGATTACACCCTGTCGCCCGACGAGCTGTGTCTGAAAAACAAAAGGGAAAACATTAATAAAAACACAACAATACAAACCTGAGGGGCTGAGAGCAGCCCCTGCGTGTCCAACCTCCTCGGACACTAAGCAAAAACTGCTTTCCTCAGCTCCGGTCAGTGGGTGTATACTACTGGGGAGGAGCCAATGTTTTGATTTGCATAGTTTCAGCCTCCTAGTCCCAGCAGCATACACCCATGGTTTCCTGTGTCCCCCAATGAAGCGACAGAGAAAGATTAGTTTTTTTATTTATTTATTTCTTTTATTTATTTTTTTTTAACTGTTTTACCGGCGGCCTGGCTTTTGAGAACAATCAGCTGATCACCCGGCGGGCCGGCTTTTGTGAATGATCAGCTGATCGCCCGGCTATTGTGAACGATCAGCTGATCATTCCGGCTGCTGGAATTGGAACTGAATTTACAGTCAATCGTGGTTTTTTACTGTGCACATGCTTACAGTAAAAAAACGATCTGCCGCACACACAAAAATCGTTACATTCAGCGTTGCTCCCGCCTGACGATCAGTCAATAAATGACGCATGATGCAACGCAGGGCCATCAGTCACAATCCGTCGCTAATAGAAGCCTATGGGGAAAAAAAAACGGATTCCTGCAAAATATTTTGCAGGATACCGTAATTCCTCAAGGCGACGGATTGTGACTGATGCAAAACAACGGGAGTGTGAACTTAGCCAAATAAAGACTTCTAGGGACTTGAATTTTGTATTATTATTTTCCTAGAACATACCATCGCATCCCCATTTACAATTTGACAAGTGACAACATTCATCACTAGGGTTGTGCGGAGTTTAGTAACACCCAGCCGCATGGTCAAGTGATCAGTCATTTGCCGATAACACAATTATTAGGACCAATCGAGTAAAGGCGGCCCCCAGTAAATTCAAAAGTAAAAAAAAAAAAAAATGCAAAAAATTCAGATGGGCGGGCTCATTTTCTGCTCCTTTCCCCCCTCCTGCCACTGATCGCCGTCCTCCTTTCTTGATTGACGGAATGACGCCCTCCGTCATCCTCCTCGTCGCATTTTCAAATCTCGCACCTGTGTAGTTAGGTCGGCTCGCGCAGGCGCAGTTCGCTCTGCCATATCGCGGGCAGAGCAGAAAACATAGCTGCCCTCACTTGCGCCAGTGAGCTAAATGCGCAGGATTATGGGCGGGTACGAGCATGGCGCTGGTGACCTCACCAGCGCCATGCTTGTACTCGCGCCCATAATCTCTCGCCTGCGCATTTAGTTCACCGGTGCACACGAGGGCAGCTGTTTTCTGCTCTGCCCGCGATATGGCAGAGCGAACTGCGCCTGCGCGAGTGGACACGACTGCACAGGCGCGAGATTTGAAAATGCGACGAGGAGGATGACAGAGGGCATCATTCCGTCAATCAAGAAAGGAGGACGGCGATCAGCGGCAGGAGGGGGGAAAGGAGCAGAAAATGAGCCGCCCATCTGGCCAACACAGGTAATCAGCATACCTAACGGCCAAGTTTTATAAAGTTATTTTTAGGGTCTGGAAGGGGAGTCAGGGCCAAGGTGCACCTTCTCAGAATGTAGCCCAGGAGCTGCAGAAGGTGATTCTTTTAGTTTAATAGGGAAAAATCTGGTGACAGGTTCCCTTTAAATCATGGCTATTGAGCAAAGCCGAGCACATGAAATTTTACTTGCAGTTACAGGACCATCCGCTCTCACCAGGAACACCGGAGAATCCTGACAGCATGCAATGTGCACTATGTAAGGATTCAGATGTCTGTAGGCAAGTAGAGAAAGATAAGTCTGGACAACCCCTTTAACGCCTACATAAAAGATTAATCTGCTTATTGAAGATTTGATCAGCGCACGTTTACATAATCGGGAATAAATGTTCATACCAACATTAGTTTGCCCAATCATCAGCCCATATAAAAAGGCCTTTTAATTCTAGGACTCTTGCCATATTACACTACAGAATGAGCAAGTTCAAGCAGAAACATTTTATCTAGTGTTATAATGTAACAAAACTGAAGTGTGAATAATGGTGGTTACCGTTGTAATTGTGAAGAAGTATGTGAGCATAGGCTCTTTGGCTGTAGCTCTCGGCATCATCAGATTGCTCTTCCAGTGCTTTTGTCAGCTCCTGTAATTCAAGCACAATTTTGCTATTCATTTGTCTTTGCCTTACATTGCATGTGAGAATTGCTCTCCTTAGTGCTGCAGAGATTAAACTTCACACGTCTAGAAGAGAATAATCAGCTTAATCAATAACAATGTCTGACACGAAATTTCTGCTCCTCAATGATTACCAGTAATGTAATGAATAGGGCAGATCACTTGCAGAACTGCGTTTTCTTATTACAAGCAGGTAATACATTGCCAAAGGCAGTTACAAAGCTTCACCCTAAGTAGGGATAGCAAAAATCACTGGAAACAAACGTCCATCATGAGATTCTGCAGTTTTGCTCCCCAGAATATTAAATATTATGGGGCAGAATAAATAACAGAGGAACATGCAGTAAAATAATTCAAAGCGGAACTGTCATAAGATTTCACAATATAAGGCATATTTATTATTACAAGGAATCGGTCAGCAGGTTTTTGCTATACAAGTCGTGATGAGCACACACTACCATGCTGTTGTGCTCGGCAGTAGTAGCGAGCCGTTGGTGCTCGGATGGACGCAACTCGAGTACCCGAGTATAATGGAAGCCAATGGAGGACTCTAGCATTTTACTGCTCTAGTCTCCCATTGACTTCTATCATATTCGGGTACTCGAATCGTGCCGATCCGAGCACCAACTGCTCGTTACTAGTACTGAGCACTTGAGAATGGCAGTGGTCGCTCATCACTATATATAGTGATATATTTTTTATAGTATTTGCAGTGTATCAAATAGATGTACCATAATTTGAGGTTTATTGAATATGAGGTATGAACAGTGGATTGCCTAATGTACTGGTATTGAAACATCCTACTAAATGAGTATGTGATGATGGTTCCAGTGGGTATATAATATACATCACTGTATACGCAAGAAACCAATACGTTTTGACGATTATTGACCTCAGAACGTTACTTGGATATCTTAGTGATTTGCATACTGCACGAACACGGTTGTGGTGATGGCGGTAGTTTATTGTGGATTTAAGGGTCAGTGAGGGACAGCCGCCGAGGAGCGGGGGCACCAAGTATTAGGGCGTTTACACTCCGCTGGTAGGTAGGGGGAAGTTGAATAGAGAGAGCATTAGCCTACCCCTACCTAAACCAAAAAACCATCTAAAGTATATCCTCGAGTGGCGCACATGTCCCAAAACTCACCAATTCATTCACCTTTTAGTGGCTATTTTTTGTGCACTGTATCGACAGTTTTTAAAATAGATGACTGAATAAAGACAAATTTTTAAAATAGGGAATTAATATTTGGGTTACTGATACTCTGACAGTAGCATGATGTAGGGACAGAGACTCTTATTCCGGAGAGGTTATCACTTTACAGGGTGCAGCTGTGCTCCGTTGTTGACCCCTGTGTAACCCCATTCCCACCACAGCTTTCTGTGTACAATATAGAGCATGGATCCCCAACCTGTGGCTCAGGAGCTACATGTGGCTCACGAGTCTGTAATGTGTGGCTCACGGCTATCTGCCAGCTTCATACATTAGCACAAGGCCTATCAAACAGCTATGAAAAGTGGGTCTCCAGATGGTGGCTTGTGAGGAACCCTATACAGAAGCAGATGTGGATTCGCATATACTGGCCATGGTGTTGGAGAAATTGAGTACCGTATTTTTCGGACCATAAGACGCACTTTTTTCCCCCCAAATGTTGGGGGAAAGTGGGGGGTGCGTCTTATGGTCTGACTATAGGGCTGCAGCCGGGAATGAGGGTGCTGTGGTGGAGCAGGCCATCGGGGGCACGAGCAGGCGCTGCTGCAGCAGCGCCTGCCGTGACCACGTGGGCCCGCTCATTACATATGCACGCCCATCCTCCCGCCCATCATCTCTCAGCGAAACCGGCGCTGACAGGTGGGCAGGGTGATGGGCGGCTGGGTGCGCGCATAATTAACAGCCGGACGTGATCACCCCTGGCAACTACAGCCTGGAGTGATCATGTGCGGCTGTATTCACTGCCCCCCGCACATCATCATCAGTGCGGGGAGCAGTGAATCAGTACACTCACCCGTCACCGTGTGTGGAGCCGTCCCCCTGCAGCATCGCGCGATGTCTTCTTGTCTGTGCCGGTCAGCTGATCTGGACACTAGCGGCGCGCACAGCAATGACGTCATCACTGTGCGCGCCGCTAGTGTCCACCAGCTCAGCTGACCGGCACAGACAGGAAGACATCGATTCGCGATGCTGCAGACAACGGTGACGGCTCCACACACGGTGACGGCTCCACACAGCGGCGCTGCAGCTGAGACAGAGATTGGTGCTTCAGGGAGTGATGAAAGGTGAGTATAAACGTTTATTTTTTTTTCTGTGCCACAGGCCATATACCAGGATGAGGGTATATCATGAGCAGGATGGATGGGGTTATATCATGAGCAGGATGGATGGGGTTATATCATGAGCAGGATGGATGGGGGGTATATTATGAGCAGGATGGATGGGGGGTATATTATGAGCAGGATGGATGGGGGGTATATTATGAGCAGGATGGATGGGGGGTATATTATGAGCAGGATGGATGGGGGGTATATTATGAGCAGGATGGATGGGGGGTATATTATGAGCAGGATGGATGGGGGGTATATTATGAGCAGGATGGATGGGGGGTATATTATGAGCAGGATGGATGGGGGGTATATTATGAGCAGGATGGATGGGGGGTATATTATGAGCAGGATGGATGGGGGGTATATTATGAGCAGGATGGATGGGGGGTATATTATGAGCAGGATGGATGGGGGGTATATTATGAGCAGGATGGATGGGGGGTATATTATGAGCAGGATGGATGGGGGTATATTATGAGCAGGATGGATGGGGGGTATATTATGAGCAGGATGGATGGGGGGTATATTATGAGCAGGATGGATGGGGGGTATATTATGAGCAGGATGGATGGGGGGTATATTAGGAGCAGGATGGATGGGGGTATATTATGAGCAGGATGGATGGGGGGTATATTATGAGCAGGATGGATGGGGGGTATATTATGAGCAGGATGGGGATATATGAGCAGGATCATATACAAGGCAGGAGGATCCTTACCAGAATGAGTACCTTAATAGAGAATTTGGGGACATTACCCCCATAACAGTGTCAGCAGCAGATCCTCGCCCCATAACAGTGTGTCATGACCGTATTTTTTGGTTAAAATTTTATTTTCCTATTTTCCTCATCTAAAACCAGGGTGCGTCTTATGGTCAGGTGCGTCTTATAGTCCGAAAAATACGGTAAGGGATAAAATGGACACAATAGGATACTGCCAGATAATGGGGTGCTTGACGCTGGATGTGATAGTGTGGGGGGAGTGTTTGCTGCAAGAATACCAAATGAGGGTAAGGTGGGAATCCCTGGATGTAAGTATACTGCCTCAGTGTTATTTCTGTGGGGACGTTTTGGCTGTCATTAAACCAATAATGTGGGATGTGTGTGTAACTACTTAGGTGGAGTCAGAAGCTGGATGTCAGTATTCAGGGGGGGGGGGGCTCGGATGTGACTCATAAGCCTCTCTCAGAGCTTAATATGGCTCTTGGGGGTAAGACAGTTTGAAGACCACTGATTTAGAGTGGCAGAGCTGCTAATCAGGGCTGGACTAGGATGCACAAGGCCACTTGTCCTGTAGTCTAATCTGATGAAGTGGGGGGTGACACCTCAAAACGCGTTAAGTCCAATTTTTCCTACATTGATGCAATATTTTCAGCTGCGCAGTAACAGTTCCACATCTACTTTGTTCCTGATCTGCTTCCAATTTAATATTAAATATAACATAAAAATCCAGAAATTATAGGCAACAACTCGAAACTGATACATTTGAACTCCAAGAACAAGAGTCTTTAAATTTACCAATATATAAAGATACCCCAAAGACACCGTGATGCAAATGTATAAAACATTTTATTTTATAGCGCACAGGGTATTGCAGTACATACAAGATAACAATCATGAAAAACCGGATTGAGTGAGTGAAGGAAGAGGGGAGACCCCACGTGACCCAGGACATATGTCAAAAATTATATCGGACCTGCCAGACCAGATGAATACAAGTCATTATTGTAGCAGCCTCATGCCCATACAGAAGGCCCTAAAAAGGGGCCCAAAAAACCATTGTGCCGCTAGTTAGTGGCCCCATAACCTAAGCCTATGGTTTTATACCAGATCATGACTCCAGGGCCTATATGTATAACTGGTACAATAGCCAAAATACCCTCTGAGGCAAAACTATAACCTCAAATACGATTAAGAGGTGCCCAGGTAGTATCACATTAATGGAACATTAATGAGGCATGTAGGCTTACCACAAGCAAGAAAGGCGTCCGAGGTTCCTGGGGGACACGTGGGGACCGACGTCGGTCCCCACGTGTCCCCCAGGAACCTCGGACGCCTTTCTTGCTTGTGGTAAGCCTACATGCCTCATTAATGTTCCATTAATGTGATACTACCTGGGCACCTCTTAATCGTATTTGAGGTTATAGTTTTGCCTCAGAGGGTATTTTGGCTATTGTACCAGTTATACATATAGGCCCTGGAGTCATGATCTGGTATAAAACCATAGGCTTAGGTTATGGGGCCACTAACTAGCGGCACAATGGTTTTTTGGGCCCCTTTTTAGGGCCTTCTGTATGGGCATGAGGCTGCTACAATAATGACTTGTATTCATCTGGTCTGGCAGGTCCGATATAATTTTTGACATATGTCCTGGGTCACGTGGGGTCTCCCCTCTTCCTTCACTCACTCAATCCGGTTTTTCATGATTGTTATCTTGTATGTACTGCAATACCCTGTGCGCTATAAAATAAAATGTTTTATACATTTGCATCACGGTGTCTTTGGGGTATCTTTATATATTGGTAAATTTAAAGACTCTTGTTCTTGGAGTTCAATTTAATATTAAACAGAAATCCTTCAAAAAAGGTTTATACAGCAGTTTTTACATGGAATTTTAACCCAAGTACATGATCAGGTCTAATATTCATTTAATCATGTATTCAGTTTAGACTGTGAAATCTACTAACAGATCGGCAATTCCTACATGTATTTTGGAGAGAGCTAAAAATCAAGTTCTGTACCTACTAGGAAAATAATCAAATGCCAGCGAAAGGACAACAATCAAGTCATTTCAGAGGACAGGATGCATAGTTAAAAGGGGTTTTCCATTTTCTAAAACCCTTTGTCTCCAGGCACAGTTAATTTTATGAACAAAACCTGGGCTTTACTCACCTTCCCCAGGTCCAGCGCAAAGTCTCTGCGAACGCACCAGTGTCTGTTCTCTGCTGTGCAGACATCACATTGATAGCGCTGCAGACAACAATTGATCTCAGAGGCTCGCACCATCAATAATAATGGAGCCAGTGAAATCAGTGATTGTCCGCAATGTTATTTGAACATTCTATTTAAAAAAAAATAAAAAAAATAAATAAATAGCCTATGGGCTTCATTAGAAAAAAGCAGCAACGCTATAAATGGAAAGTGTAGAAATACAGACAATACAAAGGGGCCCACTGCTCTTGACACCACATGCAGAACGTCATTTCAATGGCAAGAATTTTCTGCTCCACAATATGGTGTATAGTCAGAATCAAAAAACCACCAAAATGTCTAAATAAATGAGACAAGAATCCAGTAAAATGGAGTTGGGTATTTGGTCAGGATTATTAGGCTATGTTCACACACTGCATCTTTTCTAACCACAAAGATGCAGCGTTTTTGGCCCTAAACAACGCACACAAAACGTACAAGTGGGAAAAACACATAAAAAAGCAAGCATTTTACTGCACTTTGCCTAATGCGTTTTTTAAGTCCGATCTATTGACTGGAAGGGCTCAAAAACGCTGTAAAAACGCAAAAAGAATTGACATGCTGCATCTTCAAAAACACAGCCAAGATGCAGCCAAGAAAAGATGCCCAGTGTGGACAGCAAAATAGAAATCTCATAGACTTTGCTGGGGAAAGGAAATGCAGGCATTTAGGTGCATCTTTGTGATCTCAAAAACGCACCAAAAGATGCCCTGTGTGAATATAGCCTTAGGTTCTTCAATGCTGAGAAATACAGTCAGATACTTAACCATAATGCTATACTACCAGGGAGGTGTCTGATTGGTTCCATATTTAATTCTGCAGCAGGACAACAACCCCAAATATTCCGTTTTGGGTTTTTTTTGCTCCCCTTCTTCCGAGAGCTGTAACGTTTTTTTATTTTTCCATCAATCTTGCCATATAAAAGGCTTGTTTTTTGTGGGATGAGCTGTACTTTTCAATGAATTTCAAGTGCGAAAAAAAAATGTGATTGCACAATAGTTTTTGGGATATTTTATTCACCGTGTTCAGTATATGGTAAAACTGATGTGTTGGTGTGATGCCTCAGGTTGGTACGAGTTTGTAGACACCAAACATGTATAGGTTTACTATAAAAAAAAATTCACAAGTTTGTCCAAAAAAGTGCCGCACTTTTAACACCATTTTCCAAAACCCGTAGTGTGCTCATTTTACGTGATCTATGGCTCAGTGATGGCTTATTTTTTTGCATCTCGAACTGACGTTTTTAATGGTACCATTTTTGTGCAGATGCTACTTTTTGATCGCCTGTTATTGCATTTTGCACAAAATTTGCGGTGACCAAAATATGTAATTTTGGCATTTGGAATTGTTTTGCCACTATGCCATTTGTCGATCTGATTAATTGATTTTATATTTTGATAGATCGGATGTTTATGAACTTGGCGATACCAAATATGTCTATATTTTTTATTTTTATAACCCTTTAATTTTCAATGGACCGAATGGGGGGGTGATTTGAACTTTTAGGTGTTTTTTAAACTTTTTTTTTTACTTTATTTTACTAGGTCCCCTAGGGGACTAAAACGATCAGACCAGGAAGGCCTTGCTCTGGTGTGTTAGATAACAGAACAATGGGGAACAGGCTATATGTAAATGTTAACCAGTTGGCTGAGAGGGGATTGCGGAGCCAGGAGCATCACAGAAAAAATGGAAGTGATGATTGATTGTAAAGGGGGGGGGACAGTTGAGGGGTTGTTAGTTGACAATAGATCTAGGTTGAATAGTTGGGTTCAAGGAAACCAACGCTATAAGCACACCGAAAGACAATTGAGAGCAGTTGGGGGGGGGGTAACCAACAGGTTTATAGTTAATGCCAAGATTGGGACACAAGGTTGCGCCCAGGCAATACATATAAGCGCACAGCGAAGTTAGAGGAAACACAAAGACACGCACACGGGGGGACGCATAGCGACGCAAAAAACATGGGCAACGGGGACTATGGTTAAAATAGTGACATGGAACGTGAAAGGACTGAAATCACCTCACAAGCGCATGATGGTTCTGAGACATCTTAAAAGATTGAAGGTAGATCTCGCACTGCTGCAGGAAACGCATTTACAACGGGAAGATTTTTCCGAATCCAGAAATTATGGGTAGGAAAAGTAGTTGGGTCGGGGTGCCTGGGAAGGAAAGCAGGGGTCATGATTCTATTAATCAAACATTTCAACCATACGATAACTTCCCAAGATAGCGATGAGGAAGGTAGATATGTCCATATAAAATTAAACAATCCGCAGGGAGAGTTTAGCATACACAACATATATGCCCCCAACAATGAACAGAATTCGTTTTTCAAACTCATCACAAGTAAAGTGGGAATGGACACAGAACGGAACAAAATAGTGGGAGGAGATTTCAATGCGGTGGTCTCAGAGGAGGAGGATAGGCGACATAACAGGGGTCAAGGTGGGCAGACAAAAACGACAAAAGGCTTGATGGCTAGGCTGCTGGAAGACACAAATCTGAAAGACAGTTGGAGGCTACAGCACCCATATGATTGTGAATTCACTCACTACTCACATCCGCATGACGCATGGTCAAGAATTGATTAAATTCTGGTTGACCAATCATTTTTGAGTAGGGTCAAAGATGTAGATATTGAGAACATGGTGATATCGGACCACAGCCCGGTGACCTTAGAAATAAATGACACAGTACAGAGGGGATCGGACTATTTGTGGAGGTTCCCGTCCTTTTTACTTAGGGATACGGACTTTGTTAAAATACTGAAGGGCTCGTGGGAAGAGTATAGCAACACTAATAGAGAACATGAGACGGATGTAATGATATTTTGGGAAGCAGCAAAAGCAGTGCTGAGACGGAGGCTAATGGGATATACTGCTACAATCAAGAGACATACACATGCACAATACCAAGAAGCTAGTGACACGCTTAGAGAAAAATAATATATGAAATATTTGGAAACCATGTCCCAAAAAGCAAAAGAGGAATGGAAGGGGGCGAAACAAAGGTTCGAGCTTTGGGCAGGAAAAAGGGAAGAGCTAGTACAGTCACAAATGGAGGTTGACCTGCACAGGTACGGCAATAAAGCAGGGAAATTACTGGCCAATTTGGCTAAGGGAAGGCGACCAATGACTTCAATAACCAGAATGACTGGACAGGAGGGGAACAAATCCACTAAACCACAGGAAATTAACCAGATCTTGGGGGATTACTATGAGAAACTGTATGGTAAGGGGAATGAAGGTGGTGAAGGAGGGGAAGAATGGCTGAAACAGATAAACCTCACACGACTCAGCACAGAGGAGCTGACTAGTCTGAATGCAGAAGTCACAATAGAAGAAGTCCAAAAGGTGATAGGAAAGTTAAACGTACATAAAGCTCCGGGACCCGATGGGTTCAATGGGGAATTCTATAAAGTGATGAAGGAGCAGATCTCACCGGTATTGACACGTATGTTTAACAACATATTGGGAGGCACTGAAATATCGAGTCACCTCAACACGGCATATAGAAAACTCATACCTAAGGGAGAGAAAAACCTAGATAATCCAGCAAATTATAGACCGATCTCTTTGATCAACCAGGACCTAAAACTACTGGCCAAATTGATGGCGCACAGACTGGCGGAGATATTGCCGAGAGTAATCTCTCAGGCCCAATCAGGGTTTGTAAAGGGGAGATCGGCGGTAACCAATATAAGAAAAACCATGCTAGTAATGGATGTCAATAGGCACGGACAACCACAGAAGGGGGCATTTCCAGCCATGATCACATTAGATGCCGAAAAAGCATTTGATAATGTAAAGTTGTCATGGCTGGAAACCGTAATGGATGAGGTAGGCATTCAGGGAGCATTTAGAACATTCATTAGAGTATTATATGCGAATCCTAAAGCCAGGGTGGCGACACCAGGATTTCTGTCGAGACCTTTCTCATTGACTAAAGGGACTAGACAGGGGTGCCCATTGTCCCCCCTCTTGTTCAACCTGGCGATCGAGCCCCTATCAAGAATGCTGAATGAGGGAAATTGCTTTGAAGGTATCAACATTGGAGGGGAGGTGCTACGGTCAGCCCTGTTTGCGGACGACATTATATTGTTTATGAATAAACCCCAGAAGGAACTCCCAATGACACTGCAACGGATAGAGGAATTCGGAAACTTGGCAGGTTTCAAATTAAATAAGGCAAAATGTGAAATATTGTTTCTACACCAACAGAGCACAGCGGTGTTGGCAGCTCAGGGAATAGGAGACAATGTCCATGGGATACCAATAGCGAGAACCCACGTTAAATATCTGGGAATCCAAGTAGGACGCCAACCTGCATCGATATATGAGCTAAATTTTAAACCACTGATAACGAAAATAGAACGGGAATTGAAGATGTGGGAGGGGCTTCCATTGTACCTGCTGGGTAGGAACCATCTTCTAAAAATGATGAGTTTCTCAAAACTTCTATATCCAATGCAGACTATCCCTATATTATTAAAACACACAGACGTAAACAGACTGAACAAGGCGTTTTCGACCTTCTTGTGGAGGGGAAAAAGGCCGAGAATAAAGGCTGAGAAATTAATGCAGACGCTGGAGAAGGGGGGTATTAAAATGCCAAACATTAGAGGATACAATCTGGCGTGCCTCATGAGACATGTAATAGACTGGTTAAGGAAGACAAACGGTTACTCGGACATAAGATTGGAAGGAGAGTTCTGTAAACCCTGGGATTTGGGGGCAATATTGCATACGTCACTTGCTAACATACTATGGCACATTAAAAACTCACTAAGGCTAAGTCACATTTCCGTTGTTTTGTATCAGTCACATGCGTCGCTTGACGCATGTGACTGATGCGCTGTACAACGCTGTACAACGGATGACAAAAAACAGAATTCTTTGTCGGATTCCGTTGTGTGCGGGGGGGGCAGAGTTGGGGGGGGGGGGGGGAGCCGAGCGGGGCCGTGGCACTGAGGACGTCAGTGCCGCAGGGACTAAAGGACAGTTGAATGTGTGTGTGTGTGTGTGTGTGTGTGTGTGTGTGTGTGTGTGTGTGTGTGTGTGTGTATACACATGCTGAATGCGGGAGGGGGCGGAGCAGAGCGGGGGGCGGGGCCAGGCACTGAGGATGTCAGTGGCAGTGCTGCGGTCTGCATGGCTGGGGACAGTTGAGTGTATGTGTGAGTGAGTGTGTGTGTGTACATGCGGAGTGCGGGAGGGGGCGGAGCCGAGCGGGGGGCGGGGCCAGACGAGGGTGTCAGTGGCAGTGCTTGTCTGCATGGCTGGGAACAGGTGTGTGTGTGTGTGTGTGTGTGTGTGTGTGGTGTGTACATACATGTGCGGGAGGGGGCGGGGCCGAGCGGGGAAGTGTCGGCCTCCCTGCACACGTAACCAGACTAAATATCGGGTAACAGAAAAGCACCCGATGTTTACCTTGGTTACCCGATATTTACCTTGGTTACGGGCCTACACCGCTTAGCGCTGGCTCCTTGCACCGTAACCAGGGTAAATATCGGGTAACCAACCAAAGTTGGTGACGTGTGCAGGGAGCATGCGCAGCGAAATCCGACGGATCGCGCTGCTCAAAAAACGTTACATGCTGCGTTCCTCCCGCCTGGCGGTCAGTCGTTCCACGACTGATCAGTCGGGCGGAGGGTGCAACGCAGCATCATCAGTCACAATCCGCTGCTCATACAAGTCTATGGGAGCAACGGAATCCGCTAAACGGATTCCGTTGTTTACAAGAGCAGCGGATTGTGACTGATACATTTTAGCGGAAATGTGAACTTAGCCTAATATGCAGAGATACAGTGATGGCGTGGAAGGCGGTGAGAAAAAAATTCAACTTACTCTGGAGAATTTCTAAATACTTAAACATATGGAGTTTCCCAGAATTCCCAGCGGGCAGGGAAAACAAATTATTTATAGAATGGAGGAGAAAAGGTAGAAAAGGGGTGAAAGATCTGCTTCATGAGACGGAAAATAGATGGTTGTCCTGTCAAGAAATTGTGACAAAATATGGGCGATCTCCATTCCAAGTTATACAATATAAACAGATAGAGAAAGGTATAATGCAGCTACTGAGAGATGTCGGGAAGGAACAAGAGATGAATGATATGGACCAACTTTTTATGCAGGAGCAGCGGGAGATTAACATAACTTCACTATACAAAGCTTTGCGAGAGGTGTTAGTCCCCTTAAACACGGATAAGACCCTGGGAAACTGGGTGAGACAATTGGGAGACGAGATAGCAGGGGACAAGATACTAAGAGGATGGATGAGAATGAGAAAAGAGGTGGTTAATGAAGGCTGGAGGGACACACAGTTTAGACTGATACACAGGGCGATCTATGGCTTCAACATACCAAACAAATAGAAGGTTAATAAAATAGTACATTGTCCTAAATGTAAGACGTTAAACACGGATCTGTTACATGGGATTTGGCAATGCCCAGAGAGTCAAAAATTCTGGAAAAAAAATGCAGGCGCTAATAACTAATATATGGGGGGTAGAGGTGGCGATGGACCCATTGATATGGATTTCTCATGATGACCATGTAGAACAAATGGCAAGAGTGAATTAAAAAAAGAGATAGAATACCAAAGCTGTTCCAAAGTATAGCCATAATAGGAAAAAGGGCTTTCCTGGGCAAATGGCTCGAAGGGAACGTTCCGTCAGAAGACGAGGTAATGAGGCAGATTAAAATGCTACTTAGAATTGAACAGAGGACAGCAGAAAAAAAACAAAGACGGTTTGACCGACATATTCTTTAAAAAATGGAGAAAATTCATGGAAACACAATGTGAAGCTACAGAAATACAAACAATAGTTACGCCCTTCACATACACAGAGTGGTATCTACTAGAGGACATTAAGGGAACAATAGGGAAATTAAAAGAAGGGAATTTTGTTTACTTACCGTAAATTCCTTTTCTTCTAGCTCCAATTGGGAGACCCAGACAATTGGTGTATAGCTACTGCCTCCGGAGGCCACACAAAGCATTACACTTAAAAGTGTAAGGCCCCTCCCCTTCTGCCTATACACCCCCCGTGGGATCACGGGTTCCTCAGTTTTAGTGCCAAAGCAAGAAGGAGGAAAGCCAATAACCGGTTTAAGAACAAATTCAATCCGAAGGAACATCGGAGAACCGAAACCAGTCAACATGAACAACATGTGTACCCGAACCAACAAAAATCCCTAAGCAAACAGGGCGGGTGCTGGGTCTCCCAATTGGAGCTAGAAGAAAAGGAATTTACGGTAAGTAAACAAAATTCCCTTCTTCTTTGTCGCTCCTAATTGGGAGACCCAGACAATTGGGACGTCCAAAAGCAGTCCCTGGGTGGGTATAATAACCCCTCGTGATAGGACCGTAAAAACAGCCCTACCCTACAGGTGGGCCGTCGCCGCCTGAAGGACTTGTCTACCTAGGCTGGCGTCCGCCGAAGCGTAGGTATGCACTTGATAGTGTTTGGTAAAAGTGTGCAGACTCGACCAGGTAGTCGCCTGGCACACCTGCTGAGCCGTAGCCTGGTGTCGTAATGCCTAGGACGCACCCACGGCTCTGGTAGAATGGGCCTTCAGCCCTGAGGGAACCGGAAGCCGAGCAGAACGGTAGGCTTCAAGAATTGGTTCCTTGATCCACCGAGCTAGGGTGGATTTGGAAGCTTGCGACCCTTTGCGCTGACCAGCGACAAGGACAAAGAGTGCATCCGAGCGGTGCAGGGGCGCCGTGCGGGAAATGTAGATCCTGAGCGCTCTCACGAGATCCAACAATGCAAATCCTTTTCACATTGATGAACTGGATGAGGGCACAAGGAAGGCAAGGAGATATCCTGATTAAGATGAAACGGGGATACCACCTTAGGGAGAAACTCCGTAATAGGTCGCAAGACCACCTTGTCCTGGTGAATCACCAGGAAGGGAGATTTGCATGACAGCGCTGCTAGCTCGGACACTCTCCGGAGAGACGTGACCGCTACTAGAAAGGCCACTTTCTGTGAAAGGCGAGAAAGGGAAACATCCCTCCTAGGCTCGAAAGGCGGCTTCTGAAGAACAATTAGAACCCTGTTCCGATCCCAGGGCTCTAACGGCCGCTTGTAAGGAGGGACGATATGACAGACCCCTTGCAGGAACGTGCGTCCCTGAGGAAGTCGTGCTAGGCGCTTCTGAAAAAATACAGATAGCGCTGAGACTTGCCCCTTGAGGAAGCTGAGCGACAAACCTTTTTCCAACCCGGATTGCAGGAAGGAAAGAAAAGTAGGCAAACTAAATGGCCAGGGAGAGACTCCCTGAGCAGTGCACCAAGACAAGAATATTTTCCACGTCCTGTGGTATATCTTGGTGGAGGTAGGTTGTCTGGCCTGTCTCATGGTGGCAATGACCTCTTGAGACAATCCTGAACCCGCTAGGATCCAGGACTCAATGGCCACACAGTCAGGTTAGGGGCCGCAGAATTCTGATGGAAAAATGGCCCTTGAGACAGCAAGTCTGGTCGGTCTGGTAGTGCCCACGGTTGGCCTACCGCGAGGTGCCACAGATCCGGGTACCACGACCTCCTTGGCCAGTCTGGTGCGACGAGGATGGCGCGGCGGCAGTCGGACCTGATCTTGCGCAGCACTCTGGGCAACAGAGCCAGAGGTGGAAACATATAAGGAAGCCGGAACTGCGACCAATCTTGAACTAAGGCGTCTGCCGCCAGAGCTCGGTGATCGTGAGACCATGCCATGAAAACTGGGACCTTGTTGTTGTGCCGAGACGCCATTAGGTGGACGTCCGGCATCCCCCAGCGGCGACAGATCTCTTGAAACACGTCCGGGTGAAGAGACCATTCCCCTGCGTCCATACCCTGGCGACTGAGGAAGTCTGCTTCCCAGTTATCCACGCCTGGGATGTGAACTGCGGATATGGTGGAAGCCGTGTCTTCCACCACGTCAGAATCCGCCGGACTTCCTGGAAGGCTTGCCGACTGCGAATTCCTCCTTGGTGGTTGATGTATGCCACCGCTGTGGAGTTGTTCGACTGAATACGGATCTGCTTGCCTTCCAGCCACTGCTGGAAGGCTTGTAGAGCAAGATACAGTGCTCTGATCTCCAGAACGTTGATCTGAAGAGTGGACTCTTGCTGAGTCCACATACCTTGAGCCCTGTGGTGGAGAAAGACTGCTCCCCACCCTGACAGATTCGCATCTGTCGTCACTACCGCCCAGGAGGGGGGTAGGAAGGATTTCCCTTTCGACAATGAGGTGGGAAGCAGCCACCATCGAAGAGAATCCTTGGCCGCCTGAGAGAGAGAGACGTTGCTGTCGAGGGACCTCGACCTCCCGTCCCATTGGCGGAGAATGTCCCATTGTAGTGGACGCAGATGAAACTGCGCGAAAGGGAGTGCCCCTATTGCTGCCACCATCTTCCCTAGGAAGTGCATGAGGCGTCTCAAGGGGTGTGACTGACCGTAAAGGAGAGATTGCACCCCTGTCTGCAATGAACGCTATTTGACAAGCGGAAGCTTCACTACCGCTGAGAGAGTATGAAACTCCATGCCAAGATATGTTATCGACTGGGTCTGGGTTAGATTCGACTTGGAAAAGTTGATGATCCCCCCGAAACCCTGGAGGGCCTCCAGCGCCACGTTCAGGCTGTGTTGGCATGCCTCTTGAGAAGGCGCCTCGACCAGCAGATCGTCTAAGTAAGGGATCACGGAGTGTCCCTGAGAGTGTAGGACTGCAACTACAGCTGCCATGACTTTGGTGAAGACCCGTGGGGCTGTCGCCAGACCAAAAGGCAGGGCTACGAACTGAAGGTGTTCGTCTCCTATAACGAAGCGTAGAAAACGCTGATGCTCTGGAGCAATCGGTACGTGGAGATAAGCATCCTTGCTGTCTATCGATGCTAGGAAATCTCCTTGAGACATTGCGGCGATGACGGATCGGAGGGATTCCATCCGGAACCGTCTGGTTCCCACGTGGTTGTTGAGAAGCATTAGGTCCCGAACGGGACGGAAAGACCCGTCCTTTTTTGGTACCACAAACAAATTGGAGTAAAAACCGTGACCTTGCTCTTGAAGAGGAACAGGGATCACCACTCCTTCCGCCTTTAGAGTGCACACCGCCTGCAGGAGAGCATCGGCTCGGTCGGGAGGCGGAGACGTTCTGAAGAATCGAGGTGGAGGACGAGAACTGAACTCTATCCTGTACCCGTGAGACAGAATGTCTCGCACCCAACGGTCTTGGACCTGTGGCAGCCAAATGTCGCCAAAGCGGGAGAGCCTGCCACCGACCGAGGATGCGGAGGGAGGAGACCGGAAGTCATGAGGAAGCCGCCTTGGTAGCGGGTCTTCCGGCTGTCTTTTTTGGGCGTGACTGAGCCCGCCAAGAATCTGAACTCCTCTGATCCTTTTGAGTCCTTTTGGACGAGGATAATTGGGACCTGCCCGAACCTCGAAAGGACCGAAACCCCGACTGTCCCATCCTCTGTTGGGGTTTGTCTTGTCTGGGCTGAGGTAAGGATGAATCCTTACCCTTGGACTGTTTTATGATTTCATCCAAGCGCTCACCAAACAGCCGGTCACCAGAAAATGGCAAACTGGTTAAACATTTTTTGGAAGCAGAATCTGCTTTCCATTCCCTTTGCGTAAAACCACGGAGTTAGCAGATGCCACTGCCGTACGGCTCGTAGAGTCCAGGACAGCATTAATCGCGTAAGACGCCAATGCAGACATTTGAGAGGTTAAGGATGCCACCTGCGGAACAGATGTACGTGTGAACGTGTCAATCTGTGCAAGACCAGCTGAAATAGCTTGGAGTGCCCATACGGCTGCGAATGCAGGAGCAAACGACGCGCCGATAGCCTCATAGATGGATTTCAACCAGAGCTCCATCTGTCTGTCAGTGGCATCTTTAAGTGCAGCCCCATCCTCCACTGCAACTATGGATCTAGCCGCAAGCCTGGAGATAGGGGGATCCACCTTGGGACACTGGGTCCAGCTCTTGACCACATCAGGAGGAAAGGGATAACGTGTATCCCTAAGCCGTTTGGAGAAACGCTTATCTGGATAAGCGTGGTGTTTCTGGACTGACTCTCTAAAGACAGAATGGTCCAGAAAAATACTTAATTTCCGCTTGGGAAATCTGAAATGGAATTTCTCCTGTGAAGCTGACTCCTCCACTTGAGGAGCTGGGGGAGAAATATCCAACATTTTATTGATGGACGCGATAAGATTGTTCACTATGGCGTCACCATCAGGAGTATCTCGGGATCAGAATCCTGATCAGCTATTTCCGGCTCATCACACAGAGAATCCTCCTGCTGAGAGCCTGACCAGTGATATGATGTAGGGGGCCGCTCATAGCGAGCTCTCTTAGGCTGTCTGGGACTGTCGTCCGTGTCAGAGCCGTCACCCTGGAATGCATGGGACACCTCCGGAGCCCGGAGCTGTTCCAAATGAGGGGGACCAGGGGACAGTGATTCAACCGTGCCCATGGTCTGCGTTACTGGTCTAGACTGCAAAGTTTCTAGGATTTTAGTCATAGTCACGGATAATCTATCAGCAAAGCTGCAAACTCTGTCCCCGTCACCTGGACAGTATTCACAGGTGGTTCTCCCTGGGTCACCTCTAGCAGAGGCCCCGGCCGAACAAGTGCCACAGGGGCTGAGCACTGCACACAATGGGGGTCAGTGGAACCTGCCGGTAGAGTAGCCCCACATGCGGTACAGGCAGCATAGAAAGCCTGTGCCTTGGCACCCTTGGTTTTGCGGACGACATGCTGTTGTCTCAGAGCAATCCAAGAGGGTATATAGTGAAGAATTACCAGCACCAGTACAGTGCAATGTATAGCATAAAAATACAAATGAACACTGCAGCACAAGTGGGGTAGGCACCAGAGGTGTCGCTTACCGCCCGCTGAAAGCGGGTGTGTGGTCGCTAGAATCCCGTGCCTGGGTCTCCCATAACTTGTCTCCCCTTCTCCAGCTCAAACAGCACGTCAGGAATGGCTGCCGGCGTTCAGTGAAGAGGGGCGGACCGTGGGCGTGCCTCAGACGAAGAGCGGGAAACCAGCGTCTCGCTGTGTTCAGTGTGAGGGCTGGAGTATGTAAAGTAAACTCCAGCCCTCGGCGCCGACGTTCTGCACAGCGTCCCGCCCCCACTCTGACTGGCAGGCCTGGGGGCGGGAACGAAACGAACTAGGCCGGAAAAAGCCGGGGACTGTAGTAGTAAGCGCGGCCGTCAAATATGCACGGCGAGCGCGGAAGTCCCCGGCGAACCACAAGTCCCAGCCGCGCCGCAGTTAAAACTGACAACAGCGGCCGGCGCGACCGTTTCCAAACCATTAACTCCTTCAGCTAGCTGAAGATAGTGTGGCACACGCGCACAGCGCTATTGTCCCGGGCGCACTAACACACCCAGCAATGCTGGTGTGTGTGTGCGCGATTTGCACGGGGACACAGAGTACCTTAATGTAGCAGGGCCATGTCCCTGACGATACTCAGCTCCATGTCCAGCAGATCCCAGGGGCTGTGGATGGAGCACGGTCTCAGTGCCTGGAGACCGGTAAAATCCCACTTCACCCAGAGCCCTAAGGGGGATGGGGAAGGATGCAGCATGTGGGCTCCAGCCTCCGTACCCGCAATGGGTACCTCAACCTTAACAAACACCACCGACAAAGTGGGGTGAGAAGGGAGCATGCTGGGGGCCCTAGTATGGGCCCTCTTTTCTTCCATCCGACATAGTCAGCAGCTGCTGCTGACTAAACAGTGGAGCTATGCGTGGATGTCAGCCTCCTTCGCACAAAGCTTGAAAACTGAGGAACCCGTGATCCCACGGGGGGTGTATAGGCAGAAGGGGAGGGGCCTTACACTTTTAAGTGTAATGCTTTGTGTGGCCTCCGGAGGCAGTAGCTATACACCAATTGTCTGGGTCTCCCAATTAGGAGCGACAAAGAAACAGCCATAATGTGAAGGTGTGATAAGAAGGCAAATGATTCATCTAGAGACATGTGGTGATGATAAAATGACAAAATGTGGCGTTGTTGGGTGGTCTTCATGTGGGCTAGACAGGAGGAAAAGTGTGCTAAGTTGTTGGGGGGGTTATTTTAGAATAGAAGAAAGACGAAACATAGTTAAGGGGGGGGGGGAAACAAGGGAAACGGGAGGAATAGTTAATTGACAATAACCTGTTAATGGAAATAGTGAATTCATACTTGTTATATTGTTTCATAAGATGTAATGCACATGAAAATTTGGAATAAAATTTGGTGTTTAAAAAAAAAAAACGATCAACAGTCTGATCGCTATTCCATTCGTCCAGATCACAGCTACACAGCTGAAATCTGGAGAAAAGCTGCTCTCCTCTCACAAACTGCCCTCTGCCGCCACTGACAGAAAGTGACTCATGATAACTACAGGAGTCATCACATGACTCTGCTCTACCATGGCAACCACCGGACGTCATGTGATCACGTTACGTGACTTATGATGGGGGTGGGTAAGTTATGCTGATGGCGGCGCACGGATACATCTAAAATGCTGTATATAAAAGTGCCCAGGCCGCTCTATATAACACAGAAAACAGCTTCTATACTTACCTGGGACCAGTCGGGTCTGATGAGCGTTGCTGGTCTCCGTCCGGCGCATCCTATCTTCCTTCCATCAACGTCCTCCTACACAATTCCATGTGGATGATGTGTCCTATCTCATCCACACAGAGGCTTCCATTACGGTCCAGCGCACACACACTTCTCTCTACCCTACCGAGGGCAGATTAAAGTAGTGTAATGTGCAGTTGTGAAGAATGGTCAAAGACCGCCTGTCCACTACATTAATCTGCCCTCAGCAGGGCAAAAAGTAGTGCGCAGGAGCGCAATGGAGGCCTCTGTGTGGATGATGTAAAATGCATCATTCACACGGAACAGGGAAGGAGGACGGCGATAACAAAAAGATAGGAGGCGTCAGACTGAGACCAACAACACCCATAGGACCCGACCGCTGCTCAAGTCAGTATAATAAAAAATGTTTTATATGTTAAAGAGAGCGACCTGTGCACTTATATGCAGTATTCTAGAATGCTATATATAAGGACTCACTGGTGGTAACCGCAGTTTATAAGGGACAAATCTGGTGAAAGGTTACCTTTAATTGTCATAGTCCAATACCCATTGTATGTTATTAAATCATCAGTGAGATTTCAAGGCTTTCATGGTAAAGATGTACCGTATTTTTCGCTTTATAAGACGCACCTGATTATAAGACGCACCCCCAAATTTGGTGAAGGAAAAGAGAATTTTTTTTTAATGTTAAATGGGGTCCATCTTATAATGCCAGTGTCCCTCTAACACATCATATAGGGTATATGTCCTAGCCCCCATCCTAAAATTAGCCCCCTTAATCTGGATATGGCCCCCTTATATTGAATATAGCTCCCTTGTGATGGCACACGTTCCCCTGTGCTGCCTATGGCCCCCTATGGATTGCATACATTCCCCTGTGCTGCCTATGGCCCCCTACAGATTGCATACATTCCCCTGTGTTGCCCATGGCCCCTATAGATCGCACAAGTCCCCCTGTGTTAGATATCGCCCCCATAGTGCTGCCTATGGCCCCTATAGACCGCACAAGTCCCCCTGTGTTAGATATCGCCCCCATAGTGCTGTCCATGGCCCCTATATAGATCGCACAAGTCCCCCTGTGTTAGATATCGCCCCCATAGTGCTGCACATAGCCCCTATATAGATCACACAAGTCCCCCTATGTTAGATATCGCCCCCATAATGCTGCCCATGGCCCCTATATAGATCGCACAAGTCCCCCTGTGTTAGATATCGCCCCCATAGTGCTGCCCATGGCCCCTATATAGATCGCACAAGTCCCCCTGTGTTAGATATCGCCCCCATAGTGCTGCCCATGGCCCCTATATAGATCACACAAGTCCCCCTGTGTTAGATATCGCCCCCAGGCTGCTGCCCATAGTAAAATAAAACCCTCTTTCCTTATCTCCTGCAGCGCTGAGCTCCCTCCTGTCTGGCTCCGTGCTTCTGTTCCTTACTTCCTGGTTCTCAGTGCGGTCATGTGATCGGCACAGCAGACTGAGCTCTCTGCCTGATCACAGTGGAAGCAGGGACACGGGGAGAAACGCTGGAGAGGGTAAGTAAAGCTTTTTTATTTTAGAATGAGCAGCAGCCTGTGGGTCAAATCTAACACAGGGGGGGCATGTGCCATCACAGGGGGGCGCAGGCTCATATAATATGCACCGCTGCCCCAGCCCATCACTGCGTGCGATTTCAGCACCATTGGAGATGGACAGCGGCTGTGCATATTATATGAGCGGGAGCAGGAGATCAAAGGCTGCAGCCCGCAGCGTTCCCCTGCACTCCAGAGCTGCTGCCCCCACCTCCCCTGGACCCTGCAGTGTACATATATATGTACCCCCCCCCCGTATATTCGGCTTATAAGACGCACCCCCTACTTTCCCCCAAAATTTGGGGGAACAAAAGTGCGTCTTATAAAGCGAAAAATACGGTACTTCTTTTTTGAGCCTTATGACGTTAGTTGATGTGTGGTTAGTTGTACTAGATGTTTGGAACAACCTCTGACAAGTAACTTCAAAATCTGTGTGCAAGTGTACCTAGAATAACTGCCGCTTTGATATTGTTTTTAAAGGTAAAGGGTAGTAACACCAAATATTGATTTGATTTAGATTTCTCTTTTGTTGATTCAATTTGCATTTTGTCAACTGAAAAATAAAGTATTAACACTAGAACTACTGGACTCGTGACACCTATATAGAAATACATGGTGCAAAGTAGTCAAAATGACTACCTCAGTAGTTCTAGTGTTAAAGGGAACCTGTCAGGTCCAGTATACACCCAGAACCACGAGCAGTTCTCGGTGTATATTAGTAATCCCTGCCTAACCGTCCCTGTATACACTAGCATAGCTAAAGATATCTTTAGAAAAAGTATTCCTAAAGATCTTTTACCGTATGCTAATGAGGCCAGGGGACTAGTCCCCTGGATGATAGTTTCCTGGCCAGTCGCCTCCATTAACATGTTAGTAGGCCCCTGTGGGTGTGCTATCATGCTAATGAATATGTAGCGTCACAGGATGATCTCACTCACCTCTCCGCCGCCATCGCGTCCGACGGGGGATTTCGGCTCAGTGCGCATGACCCCAGAGTTTGCGTCATGCGCACTATGAAGCCGGGTGTACGTGTCCTGGCTTCAAATTGAAGTAGTGCGCATGACCGAAACTCCGGGGTCATACGCACTGAGCTGAAATCCAGCGATGGTGGTGGAGAGGTGAGTGATATCATCCTGTAACGTTGCGTATTCATTAGCATGATGTGTCTAGGGAAGAGGGAGATGGTGACCCCTGACCGAACCTACTGCTGGTCCCTGGGGTCCCTCACCACCCTAGATAGGTTCCGCACCTAGAATACTGACAGCAGGAACAGTAGAAAGTCAGGGAGCATTTTGCACCGCCATACACTGATTTCTGTTGCTGAACACTAGATTACTGTCACCCGTGACAACTGTACGTTCATGCGATACCAGCAATATAATGATTTATTCCCCAGATTCTTAAAAGGGGTATTCTCAGGTTATTAAATTGCTTTAATTGGACAGCATGTAGCTTTATAGTTCTACCAATACTACAGTTCTACGATTCACAAGAGCTGTCACTCAAGGAGAGTCTGCCTTGCCAGAAACCAGGAATGAAGGAGACTGCAATGCTTCAAGCTGCTTAAGAGAGCTCAAGAATACCCCTTTTAATACTGATTATTACCTCCACTCCTTCAGTACTTTCCCTCAGAACTCACCTTTTCTACTTGATCCCATGTTTACATCACAACAGCTAACAACTTTATAAAAGGTGTCAGAATTTTAGTCTTAGTTTTATAGCCCATATAGACCAAAAAGCTTACCTCTAATGATCGTTGCGGATTTTCAATGATGTAACTGTCAGAAAACCTGCAGATGTAACAGAAAAAAAAAGTAAGAAATATCACATGGTTCATAACTAAATCCAAAGATTACTGATGTTAGTCATGGCCTGTCTGGGGAAAGTACATAATGTTTAACCAATATTTTTAGAGGGTTGTGCACTACCAGAAAACCCTTTATGAATGTCCCCAAAGAGCTTCATAAAAAAAAAAAAAACATTTCATTCTAAACTTTTGAATCTGTATCACTCCTACGCTGTGAGCCCTGTGTCACTCAGCGATCTCAAGAAGTAAAATCTTACCCAAGCATTGTGGTGCCTAGAGGACTGGTACAGAACATCTACAAGATGACCAGTCTTGTGGGGTGCTCATGATATGCAGTGGTAAGCACCTAAGAAAAAGTAGTCCAAGGAAAGACCACTGATAAACAGGAATCATAGCTATGGAATTACTTACAGAGCCCTGGACTGATGAATCAGAATTTCTATTAAATCATGTGGTTGGTCGGGTAGATGTGCATCACTGACCTGGGACGGTAAGGCACCATGAAACACTACAGGACGCCTGCAGAGGCAGTGTGATGCTCTGGGAAGCCTTGGGTCCTTGCATTGTTATGGACACTGCTTTGACATGTACTGCCTACCTAATCATTGTTGCATGCTA
Source organism: Anomaloglossus baeobatrachus (assembly GCF_048569485.1). Taxonomy (NCBI): domain Eukaryota; kingdom Metazoa; phylum Chordata; class Amphibia; order Anura; family Aromobatidae; genus Anomaloglossus; species Anomaloglossus baeobatrachus. Next base: position 621,637,054 of record NC_134354.1, read on the forward strand.
AGAACGCCGGTTCACAAAAGCAATTTCTCTAATGGAGGTGGCCCCTTACAGAATATGGTTTCTGCGCTCCCTACAGCACTGCAGATATTGTTCAGGAACGGTTTGTGGAACATGGCAGAGGTCAAGGTGTTGACTTACATCTGTGAGATGCGCTGGAACAAGAAGCCTGATCCGTTGAGCCCCACCTCACAAGATGGAGAGATCTGCTGCAAATATCTTGTTACCATAGGGCTCATTTAGAGTCAACACCTTGATGGATAATTATATATATATATATATATATATATATATATATATATATATATATATATATATATATATATATATATTATATATATTAAATCATATTTATATGGATCTGTAATTTACCACCAAGACAATCTCTACTATGCTACGCTTCCATATATCATGAAAAAACAAAGTTATGCTAGTGCGTACTGTCTCGGTTAATGACACTTGCCATTTTGGCATTCACAAACAGCTAAGGCTATGTGCGCATTTTCCGTTTCCACCTACGTTTCAGGTGCTTTTTAGGTCCGTTTTGAGATGCACCTTTTTCATGCCAAAAGGCATGCGTTTTGATTTTCCGGCAAAGTCTATGGAAAATGGGGATTTTCTGTCCGCACTTTGCGTTTCCAAATGCAGCGTTTAATTTGCATAATTTGTGGCAAAAAACATGCTTTCAAACAGGGCTGTGGAGTCGGAGTCGGAGTCATGGAGTCGGAGTCGGAGTCGGAGCTCATTTTGGTGGAGTCGGAGTCGGAGTCGGAGTCGGTATGAAATGCACCGACTCCGACTCCTAAAATATATAATAAATTGGGGACAGGAGTGCAATGCAGAATGTGCTGAATATTTTACTAAATAACAACATTTAGTATGCTTATATTTAAGTGAAAAATTTATTGTAGTACAATGTGAACATCAGACATTTAATTGTTTTTATGATACAATAATCAAGATATTTGGATAGAACATAAAATATTTATTGGAATACAACTTTAGAACACAAAAAAACTAATAAATTGTAAATATGTAATATATATAATATATATATATATACAGTGTATATACACACACACAAGATATATATGTAATCTACTGTATATTACATAGTGTATTACATATTTACAATTTATTACAGTTTTTTGTGTTCTAAAGTTGTATTCCAATAAATATATTTTATGTTCTATCCAAATATCTTGATTATTGTATCATAAAAATTATTAAATGTCTGATGTTCACATACACATATTCATGTACTACAATAAATTTTTCACCTAACTATAAGCAATATATGTAGGAGTCGGAGTCGGAGCCGGAGTCGGAGCCGGAGTCGGAGTCGGTGCAAGAGAATTTGAGGAGTCGGAGTCGGAGTCGAAGGTTTGGCTTACCGACTCCACAGCCCTGCTTTCAAAGAAGCAGCATGTAATTGTTTTTGCCATTTGGGCTGCGTTTTGCTCAGGGCTGTGGAGTCGGAGTCGGAGTCGTGGAGTCGGAGTCGGAGCTCATTTTGGTGGAGTCGGAGTCGGTATAAAATGCACCGACTCCGACTCCTAAAGAAGGGAATTTTGTATACTTACCGTAAATTCCTTTTCTTCTAGCTCCAATTGGGAGACCCAGACAATTGGGTGTATAGCTACTGCCTCCGGAGGCCACACAAAGTATTACACTCAAAAGTGTAAGGCCCCTCCCCTTCTGGCTATACACCCCCAGTGGGATCACTGGCTCACCAGTTTAGTGCAAAAGCAAGAAGGAGGAAAGCCAATAACTGGTTTAAAGACCAATTCAATCCGAAGAAACATCGGAGAACTGCAACCATTCACATGAACAACATGTGTACCGAAAACAACCCTAAGAAAACAGGGCGGGTGCTGGGTCTCCCAATTGGAGCTAGAAGAAAAGGAATTTACGGTAAGTATACAAAATTCCCTTCTTCTTTGTCGCTCCATTGGGAGACCCAGACAATTGGGACGTCCAAAAGCAGTCCCTGGGTGGGTAAAAGAATACCTCGTGGTAGGGCCGTCAAAACAGCCCTTTCGTACAGGTGGGCAACCGCCGCCTGAAGGACTTGTCTACCTAGGCTGGCGTCTGCCGAAGCGTAGGTATGCACCTGATAATGCTTGGTAAAAGTGTGCAGACTCGACCAGGTAGGTGCCTGGCACACCTGCTGAGCCGTAGCCTGGTGCCGTAATGCCCAAGACGCACCCACGGCTCTGGTAGAATGGGCATTCAGCCCTGAGGGAACCGGGAGCCTAGCAGAACGGTAGGTTTCAAGAATTGGTTCCTTGATCCACCGAGTCAGGGTGGATTTGGAAGCTTGCGACCCTTTACGCTGACCAGCGACAAGGACAAAAAGTGCATCCGGGCGGCACAGGAGCGCCGTGCGGGAATGTAGATCCTGAGTGCTCTCACCAGATCCAACAGATGCAAATCCTTTTCCAATTGATGGACTGGATGAGGACACAAAGAAGGTAAGGTGATATCTTGATTGAGATGAAAGTGGGATACCACCTTAGGGAGAAAGTCCGGAATCGGACGCCGAACCCCCTTGTCCTGGTGAAGACCAGGAATGTAGATTTGCATGACAGCGCTGCTAGCTCGGACACTCTCTGAAGAGACGTGACCGCTACTAGAAAGGCCACTTTCTGTGAAAGACGGAAAAGGGAAACAACTTTCAAAGGCTCGAAAGGCGGCTTCAAGAGAGTCATTAGAACCTTGTTCAGACTCCAGAGCTCTAACGGCCGCTTGTACGGAGTGATGAGAAGACAAACTCCCTGCAGGAACGTGCGTACCTGCGGAAGTCGGCTAGGCGTTTCTGAAAAAATACAGATAGCGCTGAGACTTGTCCTTTAAGGGAGCTGAGCGACTAACCATTTTCCAACCAAGATTGTAGGAAGGAAGGAAAAATAGGCGATGCAAATGGCCAGGGAGAAACTCCTTGAGCAGAGCACCAAGATAAGAATATCTTCCACGATCTGTGGTAGATCCTGGCGGACGTTGGTTTCTTGGCCTGCGTCATGGTGACAACCACTCCTGAGATAATCCTGAAGACGCTAGGATCCAGGACTCAATGGCTACACCGTCATGTTCAGGGCCGCAGAGTTCAGATGGAAAAAAGGGCCCTTGAAACAGCAAGTCTGGTCGGTCTGGTAGTGCCCACGGTTGGCCTACCGTGAGGTACCACAGATCCGGGAACCCCGACCTCCTCGGCCAATCTGGAGCGACGAGGATGGCGCGGCGACAGTCGGACTTGATCTTGCGCAGCACTCTGGGCAACAATGCCAGAGGTGGGACACATAAGGTAGCCGGGACTGCGACCAATGTTGAACTGAGGCGTCCGCCGCCAGAGCTCGATGATCGTGAGACTGTGCTATGAAGCCGGGACAATGTTGTTGTGCCGTGACGCCATTATGTCGACATCCGGCATCCCGCAGCGGCGACAGATCTCCTGAAACCCGTCCGGGTGAAGAAACTATTCCCCTGCGTCCATACCCTGGCGACTGAGGAAGTCTGCTTCCTAGTTTACCACGCCTGGGATGTGAACTGCGGATATGGTGGATGCCGTGTCTTCCACCCACGTCAGAATCCGCCGGCTTCCTGGAAGGCTTGCCGGCTGCGTGTTCTTCCGTGGTGGTTGATGTATGCCACCGCTGTGGAGATATCCGACTGAATTCGGATGTGCTTGCTTTTCAGCCACTGCTGGAAGGCTTGTAGGACAAGATATACTGCTCTGATTCCCAGAACATTGATCTGAAGGGTGGACTCTTGCTGAATCCACGTATCTTGAGCCCTGTGGTAGAGAAAAACTGCTCCCCACTCTTATAGACTCGTGCCTGTCGGAACTACCGCCCAGGATGGGGGTAGGAAGGACCTTTTTTCTGACCATGAGGTTGGAAGAAGCCACCACCGTAGAGATTCTTTGGCCGCCTGAGAAAGGGAGACGTCTCTGTCGATGGGCGTCGACCTCCCGTCTCATTGGCGGAGAATGTCCCATTGTAGTGGACGCAGATGAAACTGCGCGAAAAGGACTGCCGCCATTGCTACCATTTTACGTGAGAAGTGCATGAGGCGTCTCAATGTGTGCGACTGATCCTAAGGAGAGATTGCAGCCTTGTCTGTAGTGAACGCTGTTTGTCTAGCGGAAGCTTCACTATCGCTGAGAGAGTATGAAACTCCATGCCTAGATATGTTAGTGATTGGCCCGGGGTCGGATCTGACTTTGAAAAGTTGATGATCCACCCGAAACTCTGGAGAGTCTCCAGCGCAACGTTCGGCTGTGTTGGCATGTTCCTTAAGAGGGTGCCTTGACAAGTAGATCTCCCAAATACGGGATCACAGAGTGACCTTGAGATTGCAGGACTGGTACTACTGCTGCCATGACCTTAGCGAAGGCCCGTGGGGCTATCGCCAGCCGGAAGGCAGAGTTACGAACTGAAGGTGTTCGCGTCTTATAACAAAGCGCAGAAACGCTGGAGCTCTGGATCAATCGGCACGTGGGGATAAGCATCCTTGACGTCTATCGATGTTAGGAAATTTCCTTGAAACATTGAGGCGATGACGGAGCGGGGGGATTACATCCGGAACCGCCTGGTGTTCACGAGCTGGTTGAGCCGTGTTAGATCCAGAACGGGACGGAAATACTCGTCCTTTCTTGGCACCGCAAATAATTCGGAGTAAAAACCGTGACCTTGTTCCTGAAGAGGAACGGGGGTCACCACTCGTTGTGCCTTTAGAGTGCCCACCGCCTGCAGAAGAGCATCGGCTCGGTCGGGAGGTGGAGAAGTTCTGAAGAATTGAGTTGGAGGACGAGAACTGAACTCTATCCTGTACCCGTGAGACAGAATGTCTCTCACCCAGCGGTCTTTGACCTGTGACAGCCAAATATCGCCAAGGCGGGAGAGCCTGCTACCGACCGAGGATGCGGAGAGAGGAGGCCGCAAGTCATGAGGAAGCCTCTTGGAAGCGGGTTTTCAGGCTGTCTTTTTTGGGCGTGACTGAGCCCGCCAAGAAACTGAGGTCTTCTGATCCTTTTGAGTCCTCTTTGGACGAGGAGAAATGGGACCTGCCCGAGCCTTGAAAAGACCGAAAACCCCGACTGTCCCTTGGTATGTTGGGGTTTGTTTTGTCTGGGCTGAGGTAAGGAAGAATCCTTACTCTTGAACTGTTTAATGATTACATCTCACGCACACTAAACAGTCGGTCAGCAGAACAAGGCAAACTGGTTAAGCCCTTTTTTGGAAGCAGAATCTGCCTTCCATTCAGTTAACACCCAGGCCCTGCGTAAAACCACGGAGTTAGCGGACGCCACTGCCGTACGGGTCGTAGAGTCTAGGACAGCATTAATCGCATAAGACGCAAATGCAGACATTTGAGCGGTTAAGGATGACACTTGCGGAACAGATGTACGTGTGACCGTGTCCATCTGTGTAAGACAAGCTGAAGTAGCTTGGAGTGCCTCTACGGCTGCGAATGCTGGAGCTAACAGCGCGCCGATAGCATCATAGATGGATTTCGACCAGAGATCCCTCTGTCTGTCAGTGGCATCTTTAAGTGCAGCCCCATCTTCCACTGCAACTATGGATCTAGCTGCAAGCTGGAGATTGGAGGATGCCCCTTGGGACACTGGGTCCAGCCATTGCCCACGTCAGGGGGTAGGGATAACGTGTATCCTCAGCCGTTTGGAGACGCGCTTAACTGGATAAGCGTGGTGTTCCTGGACTGCCTGTGTAAAGTCAGGGTGGTCAAGGAAAGTATTTAATTTACGCTTGGGATACGTGAATGGAATTTCTCCTGCTATGAAGCTGACTCTTCCACTGGAGGAGCTGGGGGAGAAATAACTAACATTCTATTGATGGACGCTATGAGATTATTGACTATGGCGTCACCATCAGGTGTATCCAGATTGAGAGCGGTCTCAGGATTAGATCTTGAGCCGCTACCTCCGCCACATCACACAGAGAGTCCGCTTGCTGGGACCCTGACTAGTGCGATGAAGTCGAGGGCCGCTCATAGTGAGCCTCTCAGGCTGTCTGGGACTGTCGTCCGTGTCAGAGCCGTCACTCTGGGAAGCACATGACACCCTCGGAGCTCAAAGTTGTTCCCACTGAGGGGGACCATGGATAATGAATGAACAGTGGCCATGGATTTGAGAGACTTGTCTGGACTGCAAGGCTTCTAGTATCATAGCCATAGTCTCAGAAAATCTGTCAGTAAATACTGCAGGCTCCGTCCCCATGTCCTGGACGATTAGCAGAGACTCCGTAGTATACAATGGGGGTCTATGTACACTGCCGGCCATATAGCCGTACATGCTGTACCGGCTGCATAGAAAACATGTGCTTCTGCACCTCTGTTTTACACAGACAATATGCTGTTATGTCCTCCGCACAATCAAGGAGGGTATATACAAAAATGCAGCTAAATAGTGCAATGCATAGTGAATAAGCATATATGTATATGTGCACTTCGGCACTAGTGGAGTCAGCCCCACAGGTGCTGCTTAACGCCTGGTCACAGCGGTTGTGTGACTATCCGAATCCCTGCCAGGGATTCCTAAACTTGTCTCTTCTGTCGCTACAGAAAACACTGACAAGAATGGCTGCCGGCGTCCTGTGTAGAGGAGGAAGCCGTGGGCGTGCCTGAGAAAATGCGGGAATCCGGCTTCACAGCGTACACAGTGAGAGGGGTGGAGTATGCAAAGCATACTCCAGCTCTCAGCGCTGCCGGTTTCACAGTGCACACAGTGAGAGGGGTGGAGTATGCAAAGCATACTCCAGCTCTCAGCGCTGCCGTGCTGTGCAGCGTCACGCCCCTACCCTGACTGGCAGGTCTGTGGGCGGAAACGAAGTGAGACTAGGCCGCGCAAGCCGGGGACTCGAGTGATAAGCGCGGCCGGCATATAAGCCTTGGTCGGCGCGGAAGTCCCCGGCGCACCACAAGTCCCAGCCGCGCCCGAAATAAAAATGGCAACGGCGGTTAGCGCGGTAGTCCCCTAATACACTAACACACCCAGCAAGCTGTAGTGTGCGATGGCACTAGTGCGGGCAGCGCCGCCGTCCCTGGCGCACTAACACACCCAGCAATGCTGCCGTGTGACCGTGCGCGGTCCCCACAGGGACACAGAGTACCTCAACGTAGCAGGGCCATGTCCCTGAGGATACTCCGCTCCATGTCCAGCAGATTCCCAGGAGCTGTGGATGGAGCACGGCCTCAGTGCCTGGAGACCGGTAAGATCCCACTTCCCCAGAGCCCTTCATGGGGATGGGGAAGGAAAGCAGCATGTGGGCTCCAGCCTCCGTACCCGCAATGGGTACCTCAACCTTAACAAACACCGCCGACAAAAGTGGGGTGAGAAGGGAGCATGCTGGGGGCCCTAGTATGGGCCCTCTTTTCTTCCATCCGACATAGTCAGCAGCTGCTGCTGACTAAACAGTGGAGCTATGCGTGGATGTCTGACCTCCTTCGCACAAAGCACAAAACTGGTGAGCCAGTGATCCCACTGGGGGTGTATAGCCAGAAGGGGAGGGGCCTTACACTTTTGAGTGTAATACTTTGTGTGGCCTCCGGAGGCAGTAGCTATACACCCAATTGTCTGGGTCTCCCAATGGAGCGACAAAGAAATATATAATAAATTGGGGACAGGAGTGCAATGCAGAATGTGCTGAATATTTTACTAAATAATAACATTTAGTATAATGCTTATATTTAAGTGAAAAATTTATTGTAGTACAATGTGAACATCAGACATTTAATTGTTTTTTGATACAATAATCAAGATATTTGGATAGAACATAAAATATTTATTGGAATACAACTTTAGAACACAAAAAACTAATAAATTGTAAATAGGTAATATATATATAATATATATATATATATATATATATATATATATATATATATATATATATATATATATATATATATATATATATATATATATATACAGTGTATATACACACACAAGATATATATGTAATCTACTGTATATTACATAGTGTATTACATATTTACAATTTATTACAGTTTTTTGTGTTCTAAAGTTGTATTCCAATAAATATATTTTATGTTCTATCCAAATATCTTGATTATTGTATCATAAAAATTATTAAATGTCTGATGTTCACATACACATATTCATGTACTACAATAAATTTTTCACCTAACTATAAGCAATATATGTAGGAGTCGGAGCCGGAGCCGGAGTCGGAGTCGGTGCAAGAGAATTTGAGGAGTCGGAGTCGAAGGTTTGGCTTACCGACTCCACAGCCCTGGTTTTGCTAACATTGAAGTAATGAAAAGTAGCAAAAAGCAAGAAACATCAAAATTCCAGCGTTTTACCTGCTTTTTAGCTGCAGAAACAATGCGTTTTGGACTACCAAAACGCATGCTTTTCTGACATCAAAATAATGGAATAATATGTCCCTTTGCACACACACACACACACACATAGTCCGAGAATTAAAATAAAGAAATTTAATTATTGATATTTTTGGCAAAAATAGTATAAAACTGCTATAATTTCATTAAATATAACTATTTTTGTTATGATTTAAATAATTATAGGTCTTCTTTTTTTTCCCCCTTTTTTCATATTGTTTGTATGTTAAAACTTTATTTTTTTGTGTCTTTGTGTTCAAAACGCATCTGACTTTAGGCAATGAAAAAGCAAGTAAAAAGCGCTAAAAACGCATCTAAAACGCGGTAAATACGCACGCATATTTACCGCGTTTTGATGGTCAAAAGCAACTTTGGCAAAAGCAATTTCTGCCAAAATATGTGCTTTGAACTGCAAGTACGACGACGCAAGTGCGCATAATAGCCTAAAGGGGGCTTTACACGCTACGATATCGTTAATGTTTGGTCGTCGGGGTCAAGTTGTTAGTGACGCACATCCGGCATCATTAACGATATTGCAGCGTGTGACACTGACCAGTGACCTTAAGCGACCTCAAAAATGGTGAAAATCGTTCACCATGGAGAGGTCGTCCCAAACTCAAAAAAAAAATCGGTAAGGGTTGTTTATCCAGGTGGTTCATCGCTCATGCGGCAGCACACATCACTATGTGTGACACCGCAGGAGCGAGGAACGTCTCCTTACCTGCCGCCGGCCACAATGCGGAAGGAAGGAGGTAGGCGGGATGTTACGTCCTGCTCATCTCCGCCCCTCCGCTTTGATTGGCCGGTCGCTTAGTGACGTTGCGGTGACGTCGCTGTGATGCCGAACGTCCCTCCCCCTTGAAGGAGGGATTGTTCGGCAGTCACAGTGATGCCGCCGACCAGGTAAGTATGTGTGACGCTGTCGTAGCGATAATGTTCGCTATGGCAGCGATCACAAACAATCGCGTGCGCGACGGGGGCAGGTACTTACACACTCGCTATCGCTACAAATTGCTAGCGATATCGCTACCGTGTAAATCCCCCTTAAGACTTTTTCTTGGGACATGTAGAAAAAGAGGGTGTGAACAATTCCCATCAATCAGACGAATTGAGTCCAGATAGCGTCCAGATTCCTGACACAGACAGAGCCTTGCATTCTTCTAGGGGAGACTACAGATGCATACGTGGCACACAAAGTGCCCACAATTACGTGCTCCAGGTACACAGCTTTACATCATGCATGATGTCTAAAGTATAGCAGGTAAGTGGTTAGTGAGACAAGACTGTCCAGCTCAAATGAACAACCTTTTCTTTATTGCTTGAAATTTTTTTTATACAGGGACATCAAGTATTGAAAAGTAAAATGCTATGGTAAAGTATGCATCAATGCGTGTTTGGTGTGCATCCACCCGTAATCATGATGCCAATACAAACTAACACTTGCCTGAAATCAGCTTTGATCAGTTGCACCTCTAGGACTGAAAGCAGGAGACTGCCAGAAGGAGTAAAGTTCATTACCTGCTATGTAGCCGGGGTCTCAGTGCAACAGCTGGGCAGATTTAGAACTCTACTAACCTGCAGATTAACTGCATATCTGCAGGTGAATAGAGTTTGGAGATGTGGCAGGGTTCCTTTAAGATATACTAATGCTGTAGGCATACAGAAAATTCTCACATCCAAAACATGTCCAACCTACCGATTTTACCACAGTTTGCTAAGAATTGTGCTCCCTCTCCCAAGCGATCAGGACTCCCACGACATGATCACAAGGAACTGATCGTTGCCATCGCAACCCGTGGTCATCATGACCACCACCGGGTCTGCCACTTAGGCAAGCCACTTAGACCATGCCAAAGTAATGACCATGCCAAAGTAATGACCATGCCATTGCAATGCATTGCAATGACTTAGACCAGTGATCAAAGTAATAAACATAAAAGTCCCATATGGGGGGGGGAGGGGAGAATTGCAAAAATGTCACAAAATAAAGAACAAAAACAAACTAAAACAAAATTATACCCCAAAAAGACATTTATTTAAAAAATAAATAAATACAAATCAGGTACACGTATTTCGTATCGCCGATTCCTGATTTCGAGAAGTGTCTCACTATTTCACCTCTCCAGTGAACACTGCAAAAAAAGAAACCTATGCTTTTTCATCATCCCACTACAAAAAGTGAAATAAAACGTGATCAAAAAGTTGCATGTAAATTAAAAATGGTATTGCTGAAAACTTCATTTTGTCTCACAATAAACAGTGTCATGCAGCTCCATCAGCGAAGAAATAAAAAAGCTATAGCTCTCAAAATACAACCATGCAAAAAAAAAAAAAAATGTTTCTCTGCATTTTTTGTGTTTTTTTGGGTGCAGTTTCGCATGCCTATCCTTATGCTATGAAAGTCAATGATGTTGTGCACATGTTGCTTATTTCTAACTTGCAGATGTGGTGCAAAAAATAATCTGCAGCATGTCAATTCTTGGTGCATTTTTCTCTGAGTTTTTCAGCCCAGCCCTTTCACTCATTGATTTCATGACAAATAAAAACGCATGGTACAAAAAGCGGCAAAAGCGCACCTCGTTTTTGTGCGTTTTTCTGCCAGAAAATACAGATTTGTTGTAGAAAATTTCTGCACCAAATACTAAGCATGCGCAAATAGCCCAAAAGCAGCAACATTTAAAAAAAAAAAACAAAACAAAAAAAAAACCACTATATAATTATATATGTGATATCGCTGTCATCATACTGACCAGAAGAATAAAGAGGTCTTATTACTTTTACGACATAGAGTGCGGGAAAAAAAATCCAGAATTACTGGGATTCTTATTGATTCAGTCTCACAAAAAGAGGAATAAAAAGCGATAAAAATTATGTGGCCCAAAATAGTACCAATAAAAATTGCAACTCATCTTGCAAAAAACAAGCCCTTAAATGACTGTTGGCAGAAAAATAAAAACACATACTCTTCAAAATTCTGTGGCATAAAAAAAACCTTTATTTTGTAAAAAAAAGTATTTAGAGTGATAGTCGCCAAACATAATCCTGGCATCACTGTAATCGTACTGACCTGAGGAATAAAGATGCCTAATCACTTATACTGCAAGGTGAACAGCATCAAATATAGTATTAAAGCCCAATTTTTGAACTTCTGTTTTGATTTGTTTACTATGACTCCCAAAGATCGTTGTATGACGTGGGTCATATTTATCCTGCTTTCTACACTGAGTGCTTACAATGGGGTTGTGTGTAAGGTCGGAGTCACACTTGCGAGAGACTCGCATCACATCACAAGGAACAACCGCACACTCTCCGGACAGGAGCGTCTCAGCTGCATAGAAATACACGCAGCCAACCGGCTCCTGTCAGCAGAGCGTGCAGCCGTGACAGATGATGTGATGCGAGTCTCTCACAAGTGTGACTCTTGCCTATATATCTGAAAACACAATTCAGACCAAATTTCCAAAAGTAAATTCACTGTAGTGAGGCAGACAGTCACTTTGAACTCCCATCTGGCCTGGGGTCCAGCAGTGTCCATATGTTTGCATGTCTTTTACAATGTGCACAAAACTGCGGTCAACAACAGTTTTGTTCACCTTTGAAAGGAAGGACACTGCTGAACAGAGGCTAAACGGAGTCCAGAGTAAGGGTGGTTTCACATCAGCGTTTTCCGGCCGCACTCCAAGATCCGGCACAAGGGCAGTACAGTACAATACAGTTCACTGGCAAGCTCTGGGCACATGCGGTCATGTGACCGGAGCATGTGACAGGGCTTGCCGCACTGTCTGTGAACTGTATTGTACTGTACTGCCCTTATGCCGGATCTTGGAGTGCGGCAGAAAAACGCTGATCTGAAACCAACCTAACTCTGGTGCCTCATTATAGCAAATGGATCGGTTGGGTATTTCACCTGAATCACGTATTTAAGAGATGTAGATGGAAACCCTCATGTAAGTGCTCCGCATAGAACACAGGATAAATATTAACTGATCCAAAAATGTTCTGTACCCCAAATTGCCATCGAATAGCATTCAACTCAACCCACAAAAACATAAGTCCCTACTCAGGGCCTTCATCCATTAAAGGAAAGTTAGGGGGCTTCCACATTAATGGTAGCACTAAGGCTCTGGAAAAGTGCTATGGCTCCCCCTTCAAAAAAGTAATCCAGCAAAATGTGCACTCCCAAATCCAAATACCCCCCTTCCTTCTGAGCACCACAATGTGCCTAAAAATAACGTCCACGTTTGGAATTTATTTATGCGGTGTGTGTCTCCAGAAGCCTGAGCTGGGCACAATGTACTGTGCACTACAAAGGCCTATTTGCAATTTTTAATTTTTGCTAAATTCACTGCGCTTGACTCCTTGGATGTTTTCCAAGGTCAGATTTGTCACTACACCCATACATGAACTCCTAGAAGGGGTGTAATTTCCAAATGTGGTCACTTGAGGGGATTTCTGCTGTTCTAGCACATATATTTATTCTTTTTCTTCCACATTGCATTAATTCCTGTGAAGCACCTGAAGGGTTAATAAACTTCTTGGATGTGGTTTTGAGTATTGTGAGGGGTGCAGTTTTTAGAATGGTGTCACTTTTGGGAACTTTCTGTCACATAGGCCTCTGCAAGTCACTTCAAATGTGTGTAAATTTTGTTGGAAAAAATGAGAAATTGCTGATTAGCTTTTAGGCTATGTGCGCACTTTCCGATTTTTGCCGCGGATTTCCAGCGGTTTCGCTGCATGTTTCGCTGCAGAAAATGTTCATAACATCTCTGCAGTGATTCACCAGCAAATCCTATGGGGAAAAAAATGCTGTGTGCACTGGGCGGCTTTTGACAGCTGCATGTTTTGCTGCGGGATTCCCACAGCAAAAACAATTGCATGTCACTTCTTTTCCGCACGTCGCTGCGGGATTTCACCCCATTGACTGCCATGTAATCGTGAAATCCCGCAGGGAATAACACAGGTAGCAAATTCTGTGCGGTTCATTGCGTTTTCCTGCGTTATTCCCGCGTTATTCCACGTTTTTCGGGACATAATGTTCATCACTGCCTGCGGTTTGCAGGGAAGTGATGTCATTATGACAGGAAGAGGAAGCGGAGCAGAATAAACACACACAGATGAGACACAGACACACACACACAGCTGAGACACAGACATATAGTAAACACACACATCACACACAGACATATAGAAAACACATAGAAATGAATCGTACATATAAAAATAAAAAAACGTGGGCTCCGCTGTATTTTTACCGTTCAGCCGAGGTAAACACACAGCGGCGGCCCGGTATTCTCAGGCTGGGGAGGGCGAGGGCCAGGGTTAATGCCCCTCCTGCAGCCGAGAATATCAGCCCGCAGCTGCCCCGGGACTGTCGCATCCATTATGCGGCAGTCCCGGAGTGTCCTCGGCTCTTCCAGATTGCCGTGATGCGGTGGCAATTCAGGTAATAAGGAGTTAAATGGCAGCAGATCGCTGCCATTTAAGTCCAGGCTTAATCATGGCAGCGTCTGTGAGACAGCTTTCATGATTAACCTGTAAGTAAAGTGAATAAACACACACCGAAAGATCCTTTATTTTAAATAAAATAACAAAAAAGCCCCCTCTTTCACCCCTTTATTAACCCCTCCCAACACACAGCTCCGGCGTAATCCACGCAGGTCCCATGACGATTGCATCCAGCCGTGACTGACACACTGTACTGAATGCAGCCTCGTAACGAGACTGCAGAGGTAATTACAGGTCATTTCTCACGGTCGGTAATGTGAACGCACTACCGACCGTGAGAACTGAGGTGTCCCCACAGGGACTCTATCTATTGATTGATAGAAGACAGATCAATCTATTGATTAACTATCCATCTATCTATCCTATCTAGCTATCCTTCTATCTATCTATCCATCTATCCATTATCTATATATCTATCCATTATCTATCTATTTCTCTATCTATATCAGAAGGAAATGACTTTATTTTTTTCAATGTGCTTTATTGCATTAAAACAGATGTACTAACCCGCGGAAAAACCGCACCAAAACGCATGCGGATTTCGGTGCATTTGTTTTGCGTTTCTTTTCCTTGGGTGCGGTAATCTTTCAGTGCCTGCGGAATTTCCTTAAGAAAATTCCTTTTTCCAATGCGCACAGGGCCTTAAACCTTCTAAGATCCTGACAAAAAAAAACAACTATGTTTCAAAAAACTGCGCTGGTGTAAAGTAAACATGTGGGAAATGTTATTTATTAACTATTTTGTGTGACCTAATCTGCATTAGGTTCCTATTGACGAGTCACTAGAGAAATTATGCTACAATATTTTTCACATCCCGGACATTTTTCTCGCTAGCACCCACAGGATTTCCTGCATAAATACTGTCTTAATGCTGAAAATAGCTTCTAATTAGAACCCTTTAGGCTATGTGCGCACACTGCATTTTTTGGGTGGAGTTTTGGTTTCAAGACTCCATGAATCTCCTTCCCCAGCAAAGTCTATGAAATTTTATTTTGGCTGTCCGCACATTGCAGTTTGTTTTTTTTTGCTGCGTCTGCTGCGTGGTGACCACAAAGCTGCAGCATGTCAATTCTTTTTGTGCTTTTCACTGCATTTTTCCCCTATTGAATGCATTGGACAAAAACGCAGCAAAAAAAGCATTGAAACGCATAAAAAAAACAGCACAAAAACGCATGCATTTTTCCTGTGGGTGCGTTTTTGTGTGTTTTTTGGGGCCAAAAAGGCTGCATCTTTGTGATCAGAAAAAAACGCAGCAGCGTGCACACATAGCCTAAATCGGACCAGTTGATAAGGAGAACAACAACTTTTGTTTATCTGTTACTCAGAACACACACAAGAAATGTGCAGCATACATTTTGCCTGTGTGAACACACACCAAGGGTTCGATGGCATAAAATGATACATACTGCAATTATGTTAACACTGCAGTCTTGCAGTGCTGGGGTCCTGAGTTCAAATCCCACCAAGGACAACATCTGCAAGGAGTCTGTATGTTCTCCCTGTGTTTGCGTGGGTTTCCTCCCACACTGCAATGACATATAGATAGGGACTCTAGATTGTGAGCCTCAATGGGGACAGTATTACCAATGTATGTAAAGTGTTGTGGAATTAATAGCGCTATATAAATGAATATTATTATTATTAATAATTATGAGTATAAATAACTGCGCGAGCTTACACGCGAATCTGACCTGTGTTTTTCTTTTTCCTGGTCTAATGATTAAGGCTATAGCTTCTTCGCAACACTACTTGCTGTATAATTGGGCATGTTAGTCAGGATTCTGCAATAATGGAGTGGAATTTCTTTTGTGAGTCTTGGAGGAAAATGTGGCAAAGCTTACTACAAACCATGTCATCTGGACTTATATATTTATGTGTTCAATAACGGTTTGCCGCTCACCTGAATGATGGATAAACAGCAGAACTCTACAGCAACCACTAACTAATGTATGAGGTAGTGGCGTTACGCTCCATATACTACTTATATCCAGCCGCAGCAGATATCATTGGGGGGGTCAGGTGTCGGACCCTCACCGATCTCACACTGATGACGTATCCAGGACATTACCTTTTTATGTAAGTAATGCAGAAATACTCACTGTGCAGCCTGAGACCCTGCCGCTTCTGTCATGGTACCTGATCCCTCTGACACCGAATTCTGTACAATTACAGCACACAAACACTGTGAACACAAACAGAGCAAAGATTAGAGGGGTGGGCCACACCAGGGTGTTATTATAAACAGCGTTCCTATAGAAGAGACTGGGTAATACAGACCTTGGGCTTTGTTCAGATTAGGTTTAGGCCTCTTTGCAGTATATACGAGGGAAAAGCTCCAGACATATACTGTATAGAGGCCTCCACCAGATGCAATGGCATCCATCCCCCATAGTGTCTAAATGCAAGGTAGCCTTATCTTAGAGGATGCCATGCTATAGAATAGTGGAGGCAGTTACTCTTTTCCAGACTTTATTTTTCAGTCACTCTTACAGAAAGTCTTTGCCCTCATTTGTCTTATAGAAACCGTATGGACATACTACGCTCGTATATCAGCAGCTTTCCGGCACACACATTTAGTGGATATCACAGATATAATCTGAACTCAGCCTTCTCAATCTCCTGCTGCTCTGCCCACACCAGCCTCTATATACCGGCCTCTATATACCGGCCTCCAGCAATGAGGTGAAGAGCCGATATGTGACCGCTGCAGCAAAGATTGTACGGGAGCAATATTGCTTTTTTTTTTTTTTTTATTTTAGGCCATTGCCATCTATTAGTGATTTTCAATGACCTTGTAACCTGGACTATATAACCCCTGTGGTCATCCTTGGCCACTTCTCTCTTACTTTTCCCTTATGAAGGAGTCGCTGTATTAGTAGAGAGTGTATCCAGGATGAGCACTCAATGTATCTGTACCACGATGGAAACAAAAGCGTTCATATCTCATTATATCAATGGTTTCTGTCCATCAGACTGTCAGCTGTCACTAGTGTCCTTCCATCACTGTCAGCCACCCCAGGCGCCCCCCGCCTGTCAGCCACCCCAGGCGCCCCCCGCCTGTCAGCCACCCCAGGCGCCCCCCGTCTGTCAGCCACCCCAGGCGCCAAGCCATCGCCGCTGCGTAGCCGTCAATCATCACAGCTGCCAAGTCGCCAGCTATCACCGCTGTCTGTCACCCTCTTGCTGCTGGTGTCAGTCAGGATTTGCTAATGTGCTGCTACCCATCCATGGTTTCAGTCTGTGCAGCCGCAGGTATCCGTGGTGTCGGTCTGTCTGGGCTCGCTGTTAGTATGATGGCAGGGTGTTCTAGTTCCTAACGTATATGAAAGCCTCGCTGCTATCATTCCAGCTCCATCTATACATTTATTACACAAGGTGACAAACCATAAACAACAATGTAGGTGGAAGGAAAGTAAACAAGAGAAAACCACAGCAATGAAGCACTGCATGCTGGGACCTGTAGTTCTACAACTGCTATGAGCGTAACCTCAACCCTGGGCCCGGCTACAGCCCAAATATCTCACCTTGTGCCCGATTACAAGTACCAATATCCTCGTCTGTGCCCGACTATTGCCAATATCTCCGCCTGAGCCCAGCTACAGCTCAACTGTGCCCACCACAGATTAAATATGTTCCCCAGTATCCACTACTGCCAGAATATCTCTGCCCGTGCCAGGCTGTAGCCAGAATATGCCCACCTGTGCCCCTACGACCCCAATATCTCTACCTGTGCACATTCCCAGCACCAGTTGCCCCCCTGTGCCTGCCCACTACAGCTCGAGTATGCCCACCTATGTCCGCTACAGCCCCTATATCTCCGCCTGTGCCCGGCTACAGCCAGAATATGCCCACCTGTGCCCGCTACACTCCGTCACCGGACACACACCGACCCTCTCTGCCAGGAAAGTTCTGGATTCGCCGGGCACTTACTACAGTTGTCAGCGAGAGCAGAGAGCGGTTACCGAGCAGCTACAGCGACACCTGCGGGCCCGGAGGAGGAAGCAACAGAAAGGCCAAGCAGCTGAGGAAGCTGGAGCTCAAAGAAGAGGGGTCCCGTGTGTATGTGGGGCCCCGTGTGCGAGCTGTATGTGGACCCCCATGTAGGAGCTGTATGTGGACCCATATAGGAGCTTATATTGAGCTGTATCAGAGATTTTTGTAGGCTCACGTGTGTAGGAGCTCCATAGGGCCCCCGTATTGGAGCTGTATGTGGCCCCCCATGTAGGAGCTGTATGTTGACCCTCGTGTAGGCGCTGTATGTGGACCCCCGTTTAGGTCTCTGTATGTGGACCCCCGGGTAGGTCGCTATATGTGGACCCTCGCTTAGGTCGCTGTATGTGGACCCTCGCTTAGGTCGCTGTATGTGGACCCCTGTGTAGGTCGCTGTATGTGGACCCCCGTGTAGGTCGCTGTATGTGGACCCCCGTGTAGGTCGCTGTATGTGGACCCCCGGGTAGGTCGCTATATGTGGACCCCCATGTAGGAGCTGTATGTGGACCCCTGTTTAGGTCGCTGTATGTGGACCCCCGTGTAGGCTCTGTATATGGACTCCCGTTTAGGTCGCTGTATGTGGACCCCCGTTTAGGTCGCTGTATGTGGACCCCCGTTTAGGTCGCTGTATGTGGACCCCCGTTTAGGTCGCTGTATGTGGACCCCCGTGTAGGTCGCTGTATGTGGACCCCCGTGTAGGTCGCTGTATGTGGACCCCTGTGTAGGTCGCTGTATGTGAACCCCCGTGTAGGTGCTGTATGTGGACCCCCGTGTAGGTGCTGTATGTGGACCCCCATGTAGGTGCTGTTTACGGGCCCCTGTTTGGGATCCGTACAGGTCCTTCTCATTCACAGTACCCAATTATTCCTGAGGCTATGTGCGCACGTTGCATCATTTTCTGAGTGCATCTTTTTTCCTGTGGTCACAGAAAACACAGCTAGTGGCCCAAACAATGCATGACGTTTTGCCATGTTTTTTCCGCGTTTTTGTTAAAGAAAACCTGTCAGGTGCATTATGCACCCAGAACCACGAGCAGTTCTGGGTGTATATTACGAATCCCTGCCTAACCGTCCCTGTATTTAGTAGCATAGATAAAGGGATCTTTAGAAAAAGTATTTCTAAAGATCCTATATGAGCTGCTAATGAGGCAGCAGAGACTAGTCATGAGGGTGTGACTTCCCCTGGCTAGTCGGCCCCTTAGCATGTTAGTACGCCCCTGTGGGCATGGTAACATGCTAATGAATGCGAAGCGACAGAGGATGGTCGTGCTCACCTTTCTGCTGCCATCACGCCTGAGTCCTGATTTCGGCTCAGCACGCATTATCTCAAACTACCAGTCATGAGCACTACATGTGTTTGAAGCCGTGACGCGTGTCTATGAGAGCCCCCCCGTTACTAATCTGTATGTGAAAGTAAATAAACACAAACACCCAAAAAATCTTTTATTTGAAATAAAAGACAAAAATAGCACCCTCTTTCTCCACTTTATTAATCCCCAAAACACCCCTGCAGGTCCGACGTAATCTAAAGGAGGTCCCACGACGCTTCCAGCACTGCTACGTGTGAATTTACACCGAGCGGCCATAGAACATGACCGCCCATTGTGACGTTTAGGCAGTGACTGAAGTGAGCCGCGCTGTCAGCAGTGATGTCACTCAGGTGATTTGTAGTCACATGTGGAGGACTCCACCTGTGGCCTTGGCTAACCTGAGTGACGTCACTACTGATCGCGCTGCTCACTCAGTCTCTGCTTGAACCTCACAGCGGGCAGTCATGCTCTATGGCGCTCGCTGTGAGCTTCAGATGTAGTAGCAGTGGAAGCGTCGCGGGACCTTGTGTGGATTATGTCGGACCTGCAGGGATGTTTTTGGGGTTAATAAAGTGAGGAAAGAGGTGTTTTTTGTCTTTTATTCCAAATAAAGAATATTTTGGTGTTTGTGTTTATTTCTTTTCACTTACAAATAAGTGATGGGGGGTCTCATAAATGCCTCCCATTACAAATCTAATGCTTAGTGTCAGCTGTGGGATGCCATTAACCCCTTATTATTCTGACTGCCACCACACCAGGGCAATAGGGAACAGCCGGGTAAAGTGCCGGGACTATCGTATCTAATGGATACGGCAATTCCGGGCAGCTGCAGGCTGATAATTTTAGGCTGGGGGTGCACCCGATAACCATGGGTATCCCCAGCCGGGGAATACCAGCCCCCAGCTGTCAGGCTTTATCTGTTCTGGGTATCATAATATGGGGGATCCTACGCCAATTTTTATTTATTTTACTTTACACTATAGACCTGCCCACCAGCGTCTGTAATTAGAAGCGTGAGACACGCTGTCTCTAAGCTTGGAGGCTCGTATGACTGCATCCAATCAAAGACACCGGTGGGAGGGGGAAGCAGTGTATATTCAATGAAGGTAATGAGCAGCCTGGGAAGTGAATGAGCAGCTGCAGGAGCAGTGTGACAGCTGCCCCGGTAAGTTTGAAGCACTTGCTCCTACCCCTTTGTGCTGGATTCTAGTCCCCATAGACTTTATATAGGGACCGGCATCTGGCCAAATACCAGGGATCAATCCCCCGCTGAAGCCGAGTCAACAAGGAAATGATCTGCCAGTCCTTCGAAACACAAAAAGAACTGACATCCTGCAACTTCACAAAAAATGTATCAAAAACGCCTTAAAAGATGCAGCGTGCACATATAGCCTAAGGGGTACTTTGCACACTACGACATCGCAAGCCGATGCTGCGATGCCGAGTGCGATAGTCCCTGCCCCATCGCAGATGCGATATCATGGTGATAGCTGGCGTAGCGAACATTATCGCTATGCCAGCTTCACATACACTCACCTGTCCTGCAACGTCGCTCTGGCCGGCGATCCGCCTCCTTATTAAGGGGGCAGGTCGTGCGGCGTCATAGCGACGTCACACGACAGGCGGCCAATAGCAGCGGAGGGGCGGAGATGAGCGGGACGTAAACATCCCGCCCACCTCTTTCCTTCCGCATTGGCAGGCGGGACGCAGATAGGAGATGTTCCTCGCTCCTGTGACTTCACACACAGCGATGTGTGCTGCCGCAGGAACGAGGAACAACATCGGACCGTCGCAGCAAGGTAATTATGGTTTTCGCCGACGCTACACCGATGATACGATTACGACGCTTTTGCGCTCGTTAATCGTATCATCTAGGCTTTACACACTACGATGGCGAGAGCGACACCGGAAGTGCGTCACTTTTGACATGACCCCCACCGACATCGCACCTGCGATGTCGTAGTGTGCAAAGTACCCCTTAGGCTGTGTGCACTCATACAAGATAAGTACAAAATCCTATGGTTGTGCCACTATTGCTGGAAAAAATTTTTTACAATGCACCCACAACGTTAGAACACAATCCACAGGCTGCACCAATGCTGTATCCACTCCTGCTCTCAGGCTATAGTGGCAGCATGCTCAGCCTCCTGGGACTTGTGGTGTGTTCGATCTCCCCTATTGTCCTTGAACTCATCTAATTTGCTGTCGTATTTTTTTATTGTTTAATGTTACATTGCATTATCCAATTGTGTGTATCAGCTCACCGTGTGAAAGCTCAATCCCGATTTCGTCCTGGAGCACGGACAGGCACTGCCACAGCCCGGTACAACGTGAAAAGAGAAAAGGATGTCCAGCCCTTCAGGCAAAGAAATCACGTCTTTATTTCATCATGCAGACACGAAGAATAACATGACCAGCACTACGCGTTTCAGGTGAAACACTCACCCTTAATCATGATTAAGGGTGAGTGTTTCACCTGAAACGCGTAGTGCTGATCATGTTATTCTTCGTGTCTGCATGATGAAATAAAAACGTGATTTCTTTGCCTGAAGAGCTGGACATTCTTTTCTCTTTTCACATTGCATTATACTATATTATTTTATATATTAAGTTATATTTCTTTTATACTCTGATCGCTGTCGCAGAAGGTGTGGACGAAGAGGGCCTACCGATACCAGTGCATATTTCACCTGGATGTGTGTCCTTAGATGTACACTCAGTTAAAACGTATTGTTGAGAAAAGCCACCAGCTATCTGCCCCACAATAACTATACAGGCTGTCATCATAGAGGCCATTTACTTTATAATGCGTTGCAATACTATAGTATTTAAATGTGTTGCATACACGATCAAGAGATTGTACGTTCAAATCATTTAGGAGACTAATTTAAGCTCTTGGTGACGGAGCCAATTTTAACCTTATAGGGAAGGTGTCGTCCAAAAAAAAAAATTAATAACTGAAAAAATGTAAAGTATTAATGTTTTAATGTGTTGTTTAAATGTTATTATTTGTTTTTAATTGAGCAAAATATAATTTTTTTTTAACATATTGATATTTTCCACTCTTAAACACTAGGGGGAGCAGCTGCTGAAATCCTACTGTAGATGTAGCTGAGATTACAGCTGCAGTAAAAGTGGGCGGAATGTGCTCTCCTGTGTGTGATGTCACGGCTCCCCCTCCCAATCTGGGTGTTTCCAACAGGATAAGGGAAGATGAAATTTAGGATTACAATGCGGAGCTATTTTGTTGGTGACCACAAATGTCTAAGGGTATGTGCGCACGTTGCTTTTTACCTGCTTTTTACCTGCTTTTTTGCTGCTTTTTCTTCTGCGCTGTTTAATGCCAAAATGGATGTGTTCTTCTATTCAAGCAAAGTCTATGGGAATTTGGGTTTCTTGTTCACACTATGTTGTTCAAAATGCTGCCTTTTTGTGGCAGAACTTTGGTCAAAAACTCAGCTTTGCAGTGCAAAACCCAAATGGCAAAAACAATTGACATGTTGCTTCTTTGAAAAGCTGAGTTTTTGACCAAAGTTCTGCCACAAAAAGGCAGCATTTTGAACAACATAGTGTGAACAAGAAACCCAAATTCCCATAGACTTTGCTTGAATAGAAGAACACATCCATTTTGGCATTAAACAGCGCAGAAGAAAAAGCAGCAAAAAAGCAGGTAAAAAGCAGGTAAAAAGCAACGTGCGCACATACCCTAAAGTGTCACCAAGGACAGTTGCATAGTGCTCCCCACATAGCGCTCTGCATGGCCAATTTTTTAAAATCTGACCACTGTCACTTTGTGTGATAACAACTCTGGAATGCTCCAACTTTATCGAATGCAGCTAGGAGGTCTCTGTGGTTCAAACACTGAGAAGGTGGTACAACCTTCAAGTCCAGATTGTTCAGCATAGCCTTCAAAGGGGAATTACTAAATGGACCAGTCTTTTAAAAAGCTGCAGATAAAACTAAGTTTTTCCAGAGAAAAAGGGAGCAGAAGAAAGCAGAACAAATTTTCATCCCTATAAGAACTTTGACAACAGATATAAAGGGAAGACATAGATTACAAGAGATCCCGCATCACCAAGTAGGTGCTCAGGAGAAAAGTCAAACCGAATAAAAAAGAGGAACTCCGACACTCATGAATCCCAGTAAAGAAAAAACAAAGATAATGATGTATTCTTATTCTTTATTAGTAGGATAAGTGGTAAATAGTCTTCAAACAGTTTGACGTTTTGGCCCCAGGCCTTTAAACCGAACCATCAGATGGATTGACACAGTAAGTATGTGGATTAATTCACAGGAGATTATCATCACATGTCAAAATAATAGCCTGCAAAATGACGTGATAGAGTGTATTGTAGTCAGGTATGTAGGTTGATTCCCAGGAAATTATCATCACGTGTCACATATAACGGCCTGCAGAATGGCCTGATAAAGTATATTTTAGTAGAGTATAAGGACAACCAAGTCCTAATTTAATGCCAAAGGACGGGGTTATGACGCCCAATGTGGATGCAGTAGTCCAGTGTTACCTGGCTAATAATTGTAGAAAACCTAATTATCAATGGAACCGCAATGCAGGAAAAGAAGGGGATTAACCTATCTAGTTTATATTGGAGTTACGGCATTCCAATTTCTATTGGTGTTAGAGCATATAGTGACTCGGAGAGGGAAATCGCCTCATATTATGGAAAAGTCTTATGCCTTAGTGATTGGGAAAATGTCCTTGAAAGTCCTGCCTGAAGCACGACGAACCACATGGTGTTGCACTTCCACTGTAAATGAATGTACTATACTGCATGCGTGCCGGATCCAGCATCCGGCGAAATGCCGGATGTGTGAAATGGGCCTAAGCGGTCTAGCAAAAGTCAAAAGGCCAGTGTCACGAACCACCGGGGGGGGGTCACTCAGAAATCCCCCGCGCTGGCTACCAGTACGTCACAATCGGGGGGTAACAAGTGGGGGTCACCCCTCCTTTATACCTCCCGACCGACAGACAGAGCACGTGACGCGCTCTCTAGCGCCCCTCTTATAGTCAGGCCAATTATGGAATTGCCCGACAATAAGCAAGGAGGCCGCTATACTACTTATGCCGATTATTGAAGGGTCCCCGGTGAGAGTAGGGTATATATTCCCCCGACCTCCGCGGGCGGAATATATAAAACCTCCCCGAATCTCACTGGCCTCCCCACAATAATCCTTGGCACAACTCGCTGCCACCAACCGCTTCACGGTAACTATTAGCCGAACACACAGACGTGGGATTCAAGATCGAGATAACAGAACAGCCCAAGATTAATTATATAATTTAATCAGCCTAAAGCACACTAGAAACTACAATATATACAATAGGGGATCTACAGAATATACATATGTCAGAGTACAGTTACAATCAAAGCATGGGTTACAAACAGGCATACACAGTTCCAGCAGTTACCTTGTGCGTCTGGCCACAGGGGGGCGCTGTAGACCAGGTTTCTAGGATCCTTCCCACAGATGTTTCCTACACGTGACCCCCAGCGAAAGAACACTGGAAAATGGCCGAAGTAGGGTTATCAACCTGGGCAAATCCAGGTCCCCTCCTACCTTAGTGACCTCAGAGGGAGCACTGCTCCACCCCTGGCTGGAGTTATGGACAATATCCACAACAGGGGATATGGCCATAACTTGGCCTGGGAGCGTCGTAGGCAGACGCCAACGCTCTCATTGTGACAGTTATGAATTTAGCTACAGAACGAGAGGACTCATGACTTGTCTACTAGTTCCCCATTGGCTGATATCACGCCTGGGGTATTTCCCCAGGTCCTGCTCCCATAAAAAGGGTGTGCCAGCATCGTCCGCATGCGGAGACACCATTTTTATGGTTGCCATATTTATCGGAAATATGGCTTGCGAGATATGAACCATTTTTTACTGGAGTCGTTCTGTCTGGATAGTTCCATAGCCTTATAATGAGATACAACTCTTGTTACAGGGTGACGGCAGGGGGTCATCCTGCGTCCATTGTTCCCAAGTCATCTAATCTCCATATCAGAGGAGATGGCTGTTGGAGGTGTAAGTGGAACACAGACCAGTTCCTTTGACACCTATCTGCTAAACAAACCGTTTATCCCTGTGGTAAATTTTCTGATTGAAGGAGTTGTGTGAAGGAAAGGGGGGGTGACACCAGGAGAGGGCTTCCTGACATAACTTGAATATCATGATTTATCGTCATATCTCCGGATTTACCTCACACCTCCCCCCTTTTGAGGGCGCTAGGGGGCAGCACACTCCGGTGTTCCCCCGTGCGCCCGTCCGCGACCTCTCCTTGTCGGGACAGCCCGTCTGCGTTACCGTGGTCACGGCCCCTTTTGTGTCGAATGGTGAAGTTGTATTGCTGGAGCGCCAGGCTCCATCGCAACAACCTGCCATTCGTCCCGGAGACAGTGTGTAACCAGCTGAGGGGATTGTGGTCCGTCTCCACGATGAAGTGGCGCCCGTATAGATAGGGTTGCAGACGCTGCAGGGCCCACACTATGGCCAGGCACTCCTTTTCCATCGTGGAATAGGCCACTTCCCTTGGTAACAGCTTCCTGCTCAGGTACAAGACTGGGTGCTCTTGGCTCGCAGAGTCCACCTGGCTGAGCACCGCACCGAGGCCGAAGTCACTGGCGTCGGTCTGTACTACAAACGGCCGCGTGAAGTCGGCTGCCTGTAGCACGGGCGGGCTGGACAGGGCGTCCTTTAGGGCCCGGAAGGCTGTCTCGCAGTCCATTGTCCAATCGACTGCAGAGGGCAGCTTCTTCTTGGTGAGGTCCGTCAAGGGCTTTGCCAGGCTACTATAGCATGGAACAAACCTCCTATAGTACCCAGCGGTCCCCAAGAAGGACATCACCTGCTTCTTGGTCCTGGGGGTGGGCCAGGATGCGATGGCCTCCACTTTCTCAGGCTCGGGCTTCAGTGTTCTCCCGCCTACCCGGTGACCGAGGTACTGGACCTCGCTCATGGCCAGCTGACACTTTCCCGGCTTGATGGTCAAACCTGCATGGTGGACCCGCCTGAGCACCTGTGCTAGATGCTCTAGGTGATCTTCCCAGGTGGGACTGAAGACGGCAATGTCATCCAGGTACGCGGCCGCGTACCCTTCAAGTCCCTTGAGCAGGGTGTTGACCATCCGCTGGAAAGTGGCAGGGGCATTCCTCATCCCGAATGGCATCACCGTGGACTCGTACAGTCCAAATGGGGTAATAAAGGCAGAGCGTTCCCTGGCCTTGCGAGTCAGGGGGATCTGCCAATATCCCCGGCTCAGATCCATGATGGTCAGGTACTGAGCCCCGGCCAACTGATCGAGCAGGTCATCGATGTGTGGCATTGGGTACGCATCGGCGACCGTGACAGCATTGAGCCCCCTGTAGTCCACGCAGAACCGAGTGGTTCGGTCCTTCTTAGGGACGAGGACTACAGGCGAGGCCCAAGCGCTGTTGGATGCCTGGATCACCCCCAGCTTCAGCATCTCGTCAATCTCCTGGCGCATGTGTTGCTGCACCTCCAGGGAGACCCGGTATGCTGAACGCCGGATTGGGGGATGATCCCCAGTGTCCACGTGATGGACAGCCAAGTTAGTCCTTCCGGGCTGGTTGGTAAACAACCCCCGGAAGGGGTGTAGGGTGGCCCACAGCTGGGACCGTTGGTCTTCCAAGAGCTGGTGGCCAACCTCCACATCCTCAATGGATCCGCCTGCCCTAACCTGGGCTAGCATATCCAAGAGGGTTTCCGCTTCTCCCTCCTCGGGCAGGTTGCACACGGGGAGCGCACACGCCTCCCGCTCATGATGTGCCTTCATCATGTTCACATGGAAGGGCTTCCGCCTTCCACGGGCAGGGTCCAGGGTGACCAGGTACGTTACAGGGTTGAGCTGCTGGTACACGAGGTATGGGCCTTCCCAGGCTGCCTGAAGCTTGTCCTGTGGTACGGGGACCAGTACCCACACCTTTTGACCCACTTGGTAGGTCCTCTCACAAGCGTTCTGGTCGTACCAATGCTTCTGATCGGCCTGGGCTTGAGCCATATTGTCGTGTACCAGTTGCGTCAAGGCCTGCATTTTGTCCCGGAAGCGCATGACATACTCGATAACCGACACTCCAGGGGTGGCCAAATCCCCTTCCCAAGCCTCTTTCACCAGAGCCAGGGGGCCCCGCACACGTCGCCCGTACAGGAGCTCAAACGGTGAGAATCCTGTTGAGGCCTGTGGAACCTCCCGGTAAGCAAATAACAGGTGTGGGAGATACCGCTCCCAGTCACGCCCATGGGAGTCGACCAACATCTTAAGCATCTGCTTTAAGGTGCCATTGAACCGCTCGCACAGGCCATTAGTCTGTGGATGGTACGGGCTGGCCACCAGATGTCGCACCTGGACTTGCTTACAGAGGGCCTCCATCAGCTGGGACATGAATTGGGTCCCCCGGTCAGTGAGCATTTCCTGGGGAAAACCCACTCTGGAGAAAATCTCCAGCAATGCGGTGGCCACCTTGTCAGCCCGAATGGACGACAAGGCCACTGCTTCTGGGTACCGGGTGGCATAGTCCACTACCGTCAGTATGAAGCGTTTCCCGGAGCTGCTGGGGATGGCCAGCGGGCCGACCAGATCCACAGCCACCCTCCTGAAAGGCTCATCGATGATTGGCAGAGATACCAGTGGGGCTTTGGGGTGTGGCCCCGCCTTCCCCACTCTCTGACAGGTTTCACACGAACGGCAGTAGGCAGCCACATCGGCCCCCATTTTTGGCCAGTAGAAATGCTGGTTTAACCTGGCCTTGGTCTTAGCGATCCCTAGGTGTCCGGCCATCGGAATCTCATGTGCGATCCGCAACAACTCCGTCCGGAACGGATAGGGTACCACCAACTGTCGGTCCCTGGGCCACGCCTCCGGTGAACCCTGCTGGACCGTGACCCGGTACAGCCGTCCTTGGTCCCAGACCACTCGCTCCGGGTCCGAGTCCGAGGGAGGCTGTGCCGCCTGCTCCTTTAGAGCTTTCAGGCTGTCGTCAGCTTCTAACGCTGCCTGAAACCCCTGATTAAATGTGGCCAGAATCGACGAGACTGTCACATCTTCGGTCAGTACCCCGGGACCTGTGTCCTGGCCTCCACCTGACTCGGCTGCCACTTGGTCAGAAGGGGAAGAGCTATCGGACCTCCGGGAGGCCCCTTGGCTTCCAGCACTCCCACTGCGGGTGACAGCGGCCACAGCCGCTGCGACCGTGGGTCGTGCCTGCTCCTCCTCCGTTCCTGACCAAGTCGCCGGTTCAGGCAGACCTACCTGGCTTCCTGACACCCCGGTTGTGGGGGAACCCTGCACCGAGATCTTACCTGGGAGCACTTCCGCTCCGGGACCGGCCCCAATCTCACCTGCCTGTTCCCCCCCTGCAGCAACAGAACCCCGCTGTGAAATCTCTGGGGACCCCACATTTGCTGTGGTAGCCCCCACCCCACACACTGGTCCTCCCCCTGCAGCACCCTGCTCTCTGCTTATCCCTGCAGAGGGCAACAGATCCCAGCTCACTGGCTGATCACTTGTAGAGGCATTGTCACACCTTTCTCTGACCCCCTCCCCTGTCACAGCTGCAGCTGAGTGTGTGTCTATGGTGTCTATGCAAGCAGAAAAATCAGAGTTCACTCCCTCCTCCCTTACATCATTCATAGATAACACATTAACATTGTCCGGAGGCACGTCAGTACTGGCTGAAGGTTCAGCCCTTGGGGGGGGCCCAAACTGGGAGGTTATCTGCCCCAAATCTGTCCCAAGTAGCACGTTTGCAGGGATCCGATCAGTTACCCCTACCTCCCTCACCCCTCGCCCTGCGCCCCAGTCCACATAAATGCCAGCAACAGGCAGCGCCGGGTCAATGCCTCCAATCCCGGAGACAGCGAGGGTTTTTCCAGGTATCAAGTCTTGGGGGGACACCATCTCAGGCCGCACCAGAGTCACCTCCGAGGCGCTGTCTCGCAGTCCTATGGTCACAGACTGGCCGACGGTGACAGGTTGGAAGCTGTCCAGGGACCTACCACCACCCCCACCCACACAATACACCTTGGGCGGCCCTTGGGACGGGGACGGAGCCGGGGCCTTGGGACGCTGAGGGCACATGGCCTTGAAGTGTCCAGGTAAGTTGCACTGGTGGCACCGTCTTGGTTCTGCCACGGGCCTGGAGAGGGGAGGTGAGGGGGACACCCCCTGCAGTCTAGGGGCAGGTGGGGCAGTCGCAGAGTTCATCTTACCCCCTCTCCAGGTGCTGCTGGTGGCTGCTCTCCTGGCCTCAGGAGCCCGATTGTTGGTGTAGTCATCGGCCAGGGCAGCTGTAGCCGTGGACCCCTTTGGCTTCTGGTCTCGGATGAACTGGCGGAGATCCTCAGGGCAGTTCCACAAGAGTTGCTCCGTGATGAACAAGTCCAGGATCTCCGGTCCGGTGGAAAGCTGCAGGCCTTGGGTCCAGTGGTCGGCAGCTCGGGCAAGTGCCCGCCGGTGGTCAGCCCAGGAGTCCTTTGGTCCCTTCTGTAGGCTCCGGAACTTCTTGCGGTAGGACTCTGGAGTGAGGTTGTACTGTTGGATCAGGGCCCGCTTGATGGTGTCGTAGCCCTGATCTGCCTCAGCAGGCAAGTCCCCAAGGATATCCAGGGCCTTACCCCTTAAACGGGGGGTCAGGTATTTGGCCCACTGGTCCTTGTCCAGATGGTGCTGCAGGCAAGTCCGTTCAAAAGCAGTCAAGAAAGAGTCCAAGTCTCCATCCTTCTCCAGCACTGGGAAGTCCTCAACACGGACCTTTGGAAGTTTGGTGTCTTGAAGGTCACGTGTGGCTGATGAGGGCCGGAGCTGAGCTAGCTGCAGCTGGTGGTCACGGTCTGCCTGTTGCCGTCGCTCCGCAGCCTCACGCTCTGCCTGGCGCTCTTCACGCGCTGCCTGCCGCTCTGCCCTGCGCTCTGCCAGGAGTTCCTTGTAGCCCTCCTGGTCTCCAGCCTGGAGAAGGGCCATAGCCATTTGAAGAAGGCTATCCGAGCCTCCCAGGCTCGGTGGAATGGCACGTGGTGATCTGCGACCCGCTGCGGAACCTGGTGATTCACTGTCCATTGCAGAGCGGAGGGCTGGCATCTGGCTCGTTGAGGACCCTTGGGTGAGCTGCTCCTCATCTTGTCCATAATTGCCAGGTTGTGCGCTGTCCTCTGCAGAACGGTTTTCTGGCGTCGAGCTCCTGGAGGACTCGTGGGCAACCTCCTCATTACTGTCCACAGCACCGTCCTCCCTCTCTTCGGCTCCTGCTTTAGCATTGGCCAGTTGCATAGCTCTGCTCCTGGTGCCATCAGCCATTCTTGCAGACTTTTGGTCACTGACACAGAACTGACACCTGATGCACCCACACACCTTACAGTATCTGCACTCTGACACTCTAGTGTTGAGCTAGTCTGAAGACCCCAGCAGCCACAGCTGCTGCAGGCAGTCTTTAGTGTCTGGGAGTATGGGTCTCACACTCACACACACTATTATCTCGATCCCACCGCTTGCCACCAATATGTCACGAACCACCGGGGGGGGTCACTCAGAAATCCCCCGCGCTGGCTACCAGTACGTCACAATCGGGGGGTAACAAGTGGGGGTCACCCCTCCTTTATACCTCCCGACCGACAGACAGAGCACGTGACGCGCTCTCTAGCGCCCCTCTTATAGTCAGGCCAATTATGGAATTGCCCAACAATAAGCAAGGAGGCCGCTATACTACTTATGCCGATTATTGAAGGGTCCCCGGTGAGAGTAGGGTATATATTCCCCCGACCTCCGCGGGCGGAATATATAAAACCTCCCCGAATCTCACTGGCCTCCCCACAATAATCCTTGGCACAACTCGCTGCCACCAACCGCTTCACGGTAACTATTAGCCGAACACACAGACGTGGGATTCAAGATCGAGATAACAGAACAGCCCAAGATTAATTATATAATTTAATCAGCCTAAAGCACACTAGAAACTACAATATATACAATAGGGGATCTACAGAATATACATGTCAGAGTACAGTTACAATCAAAGCATGGGTTACAAACAGGCATACACAGTTCCAGCAGTTACCTTGTGCGTCTGGCCACAGGGGGGCGCTGTAGACCAGGTTTCTAGGATCCTTCCCACAGATGTTTCCTACACGTG
This sequence comes from Anomaloglossus baeobatrachus, assembly GCF_048569485.1. NCBI lineage: Eukaryota > Metazoa > Chordata > Amphibia > Anura > Aromobatidae > Anomaloglossus > Anomaloglossus baeobatrachus. The sequence goes on from NC_134354.1 coordinate 621,668,401, forward strand.
ACCCCCAGCGAAAGAACACTGGAAAATGGCCGAAGTAGGGTTATCAACCTGGGCAAATCCAGGTCCCCTCCTACCTTAGTGACCTCAGAGGGAGCACTGCTCCACCCCTGGCTGGAGTTATGGACAATATCCACAACAGGGGATATGGCCACAACTTGGCCTGGGAGCGTCGTAGGCAGACGCCAACGCTCTCATTGTGACAGTTATGAATTTAGCTACAGAACGAGAGGACTCATGACTTGTCTACTAGTTCCCCATTGGCTGATATCACGCCTGGGGTATTTCCCCAGGTCCTGCTCCCATAAAAAGGGTGTGCCAGCATCGTCCGCATGCGGAGACACCATTTTTATGGTTGCCATATTTATCGGAAATATGGCTTGCGAGATATGAACCATTTTTTACTGGAGTCGTTCTGTCTGGATAGTTCCATAGCCTTATAATGAGATACAACTCTTGTTACAGGGTGACGGCAGGGGGTCATCCTGCGTCCATTGTTCCCAAGTCATCTAATCTCCATATCAGAGGAGATGGCTGTTGGAGGTGTAAGTGGAACACAGACCAGTTCCTTTGACACCTATCTGCTAAACAAACCGTTTATCCCTGTGGTAAATTTTCTGATTGAAGGAGTTGTGTGAAGGAAAGGGGGGGTGACACCAGGAGAGGGCTTCCTGACATAACTTGAATATCATGATTTATCGTCATATCTCCGGATTTACCTCACAGCCAGGTTCATTGGAAGAAGACTCTCAGAATTTATAGACCAATGGGAGTGGATAACTCAAACTCAATGGATTCTACTGACCCTCAGGGAAGGCAATATGATCGAATTTGCTTTATCTCCTCCTGCAAGAATTGTAATAACACATCTAAGCTTGTCTTTGGAATGAGGAGAGGGTCTTTTTTTGGTACTGAAGCCAAACAGAATGTTTCATAAAATCATAAATCTAAGAACCCTAAAGCAGTCCATCTTGTACAAGCAATTCAAAATGGAGAAAATAAAGGCTGTATTATCCGTGGTCTACAAAAATGCGGTCATGGCCTCCTTGCATTTAAGACACCTTCCCACTGCTGACCATTATGGCATTTTCAATAGGTTTGGCCCCAAGACTCTTCACAAAGGTGATAACGAAAGTAGTATCCTTCCTGAGGATGCAGGGCATAAACATCGTGCCCTACCTCGACGACTGTCTCATTCTAGCAGAATCTTGTCTTTTCCTCCAAGAGATACCATTTATACTCAAGTATAAGCCAACCCGAATATAAGCCGAGGCACCTAATTTTACCACAAAAAACTGAGAAAACTTATTAACTCGAGTATAAGCCTAGGGTGAGAAATGCAGAAGCTACTGGTAAATTTCATCAATAAAAATAGATCCCAATAAAATGTAATGTGCTCCATCCTTGTCTCCTGTAGTAATGTGCCCATCCTTCTGCTCTGTAGTAATGTGCCCATCCTTTACTAATGTCCTCATACTGGTTCCCTTCTTGTCCCATATTATGCCAATTGTTCACATAAACACAAAAAATTCTTCTCACCTGTCCTCCTTTCCCTTGGTGTCCTCTTAACTGCTTCTTGCGGACCGGAGGCACGTAGACCCCTCGATGATCTCGGCTGGTTTATGGGGCTGCCGCTACCATCAGCGTTTTATTTACTTCAGTTGAATGATTTGCAGTGCTGCAAATCATTCAACTGAAGTAATACGCGGACAGCAGCGGCGTCACCCTGCTCCAGCTGAGATCATCAAGGGGTCTACATGCCTGCGGTAGATCCTTTCTTTCAGGAGTGGGCTTAGGCTGGAGCTACACTAGTGTATGGCATCCGAGGCGAGAGTACCAGATATGAGATGCTAATGACCCTAAGCTCCCGCTCTGCTGCGATGTGAGCCAAGTGTCATGCAACTGTGATCCGATCTTGCGATCAGATCACAGCTGTGGAGGAGAGGGAGAGAGTAATCCCTCCATCTCCTCCATTATCAGCCTGTGCGTATTTCGCACAGCACTTGGATGTCATCCAAGTGCTGTCCGATGTTTCACTTGTACCCATAGACTTAGGGCTGAGGAAAAACTTGCATATCTGAGGTGCAGCATTGTCTTAAATGGAGCTGAGTGCAATGTGAGATTTTTTGCACTTGTACTCCTACGAGTCATATGCACCGGTGACTCTACCCTTACACTTTTCCTCCCTTCACACTGATCTCATGTGATCACCTGAAGGTTAGAAAGGTAAGCTACATTATATTCTTTATTGCCCCTCACTGGCCCAGAAGAGGGTGGTTCTGTCTGTTTGAATATTAGAGAGCAAGAACCCCTTTTTTCTTCCCTCGGAGAGAATCTTCTCCTATACTACCCGGGAAGCTAGAATCTTCACCTAGCTGCCTGGCTACTAAATCCATCCTAAATGTATCTCTACTTTGTATTCCAGCCATAACGAAGTGACTCTGACCATGCTATCAAAAAAATTGAGACTGGATTTCTTCTTGGTGTGGTCCATAATGTCGAGATATACCTAAAATCTTTGATTACTCACAATGTGGGATAGTCTGCTTTCACACATCAGTTTTTTTTGCATCAGGCACAATCCGGCAAAAAAACGGATAAAACGGATCCTCTGCCGGATCCGTTTTATTCCCCATAGACTTGTATTAGCGCCGGATTGCCTTGCGTTGCATGCGGCGTCTGCCGGATCGAGCGAAAAATCGGCCAGCGGCCGGTAAGGACGCAGCATGCAGCGTTTTTTGGCTCCGGCGAAAAACCGACCACGCCGAATCTGACACCATACGGCATGTTGTATAATGAAAGCCTATGGGCGCCGAATTCAGCGTCATCCGGCATATGCCGGAAACTGATGGATCCGGTTTTTGTTTCTGGGCAAGCCCAGACATTGTGTTGATAGTCTCTCTGTCGATGTGTCTGTAGGTCTTTCTCTCTCTCTGTCGGTCGGTCTCTCGCTCCTTTATACTCACCGATCACGGGTGCGGTGCTACACAGCTGTCACTGCTCTGGTGGCTTCTCCTGCTTTTGAAAATGCTGGCTGCTATTATTCCATCTAGTATTCACTGCTTCCCCGACCCACCGGCACCTATGATTGGTTGCAGTCAGACGAGCCCCCACGCTGAGTGACAGTTGTCTCATTGCAACCAATCACAGCTGCCGGTGGGCAGTTCTATATAGTGCAGTAAAATAAATAAATAATTTAAAAAATAACGTGCGGTCCCCCCTCAATATTGATATAGCCAAGGTAAAGCCACACGGCTAAAGGATGGTATTCTCAGGATGGGGAGCCTCACGTTATGGGGAGCCCCCAGCCTAAAAATATCAGCCAGCAGCCTCCCCGAATTGCCGCATCCATTAGATGCGACAGTCCCGGGACTCTACCCTGCTCATCCCGAAATTCCCTGGTGCGGTGGCAATCGGGGTAATAAGGAGTTAATGGCAGAACATTGCTGCCACTAAGTCCTAGGTTAATCATGGCAGGCGTCTATGAGACACCCCCCCATAATTAATCTATAGTGAAAGTAAATAAACACAAACACCGAAAAATCCTTTATTTGAAATAAAAAAAACACCCTCTTTCGCCACTTTATTAATCCCCACATACCCCTCCACGTCCGGCGTAATCCACACGAGATCCCACGATGCTTACAGCTCTGATACATCGGCAGCTGACAGGATCAGCCATAGACCACGATCGCTCTCTGTCAGCTCCACAGAGCAACTGAAGTGAGTTGCGCTGTCAGCGGTGACATCACGCAGATAGTGCCGGTGTGTGCGGTAATGATGGATGCGGTAGTGCCTGAGTGTGTGCAGTGATGATGGGGGCTGTAGTGCCGGTGTGTGCAGTGATGATGGGGGCGGTATTGCCGGTGTGTGCAGTGATGATGGTGGCGGTAATGCCTGTGTGTGCGGTGATGAAGGGTGCAGTAGTGCCTGCGTGTGTGCAGTAATGATGGGGGCGGTAGTGCCGGTGTGTGCGGTGATGATGGGGGTGGTAGTACCGGTGTGTGCAGTGATGATGGGGTCTGTCTCTCTCTCTCTTGGCAAAAAAAAAGGGGAAAAAAAAAAAAACTCCGATTTTTGCTGTATCCGTCTCATCTGTTTTACACAATCTGCGACGGATCCGTTGCATCAGGCACAAACCGGAATGTGCCAGATGGCAAAAAACGGATGTGTAAAATTAGCCTTAGGTACAAGTCTCTTCATACGCACTACTAAAGTCCAGGTGTCGACCTTGAGCTTCATTTTTGCTTACCAACTCACAGATCATCGCTGGATAAGAAGACTCTTTATTCTCTTCCCTGGAACCTGAACTGGCTTCTGACCAGACTAAGGCTGGTTTCAGACGTCCGTGTATTAGGTACGTGTGACATCCGTTTTTAACACGGATGTCACACGTACCCATGTTACTCTATTGTGTACTCACACGGCCGTGTTTTCACACGGACCATTTGGCCCCGCTATTTCACACGTAGACAAGTTTGTTTTTTCTCCGGCAGCACGGGTGTCACACGGACTGCACACTGATGTGATCCATGTGACATCAGTGTGACACGGACCGGAGAAAACACTGGCTTTTAAATAAAAAGATTTTTTATATTTACCTGTATCCAGCGATGCTGTCTCCCGCTCTGCTGCCTACGGCTCCTGACCCCTGCTCATTATTTTCATTGATTATTCCCTACACTGAGCAGCTGGGAGCAGGGGAATCGCCAGGGACAGCGCTGGAGACAGCACCGCCAAGGACAGCACCGCCAAGGACAGCATCGCTGGAGACATCGCTAGTGACAGGTGAGTATCCTGCCAGCAGTGTGTGCAGGGACGTCCAGGAGGTCATCGGATTTCCCAATGAACTCTGATGACACCCCTGCGACAACTGCGCTAGAGCGAGTGTCACGATGGTGACTTCCAGACAGGGCCGGACTGGCCATATGGCAATTCTGGCAAATGCCAGAAGGGCTGGTGCCTGTAGTGTGCTGGTGCCTATAGTGGCCACTCACTCTTCAGTCATCGCCGCTCTCCTCCGCAGTGTGCGCTGCGCTGCGCTGTGCTGTGTCGGCCCTGCTTTGCGATTCTGCGCCCGGCATACGCACTGCTGAGGAGAGTGATGGTGACTGCAGCTCTATCCTTCCTGATCAAATGTATTTGCGTCTCTCAGCCGTAAATACATTTGAACAGTGTAGCGCGGCGCTCGGGTCTGGGCTCCAACGTGCATCAGCGTGATGAGATCAGCACCTTACTGACGTCATCACACTGCTGCGGGTGCCACAGAGACACGTCGGGCAGTGGTGAGTGCTCCATGGAGGAGCGGAAGATGAACTGTACTGGAGAAGGGGAGAACAATCGTGAAAGGGACACAGCTTTCTGAGAGGTAGTGGGGTGAGTACTTTATTCAGAGTGGGCAGTGTGTGTGTGTGTGTGTGTGTGATATTTTACAAAAGGGCACTGTGGGGGGGAAATATTTTGCAGAGGCAGTGTGGGAGGGGTATATTATTGAGACTTGCACCATGGGGGTATATTAATGTGAGTGTCAGCTTGGGGGGATATTAAGGAGAGCGGCATGGGGGGTATATTAATGAAAGTGGCAGCGTGGGGTATATTAAGGAGAGTGGCAGTGTCGGGGTATATTAAGGAGAGGGGCAGTGTGGGGGTATATTAAGGAGAGTGGCAGCATGGGGGTATATTAAGGACATTGGCAGTGTGGGTATATGAAGAAGAGAAGCAGCATGGGGGGTATATTAAGGAGAGTGGCAACGTGGGGGGTATATTAAGGAGAGTGGCAGCATGGGGGGGTATGTTAAGGAGAGTGGCAGCGTGGGGGGTATATTAAGGAGGTGCAGCGTGGAACCAAAAACTGCTGCTACGGGGAGGTGCAACGTGCGATCCCAAAACTGCCGCCGCGAGGATGTGCAGCGTGCGATCCAAAAACTACCGCCGTGAGGAGGTGCAGCATGCCTTTTAGAGATCATTTCATCTTCAACTCGTTTAACTGTTCTCAATAATAATTTTGACCAAGGGTGTCCAAATTTTTACATGCCACTGTATATTATTATATAGCTTATAACTTATATAGTGTGTATGCCTTTTAGAGATTTCATCTTCAACTCGTTTAACTGTTCTCAATAATAATTTTAACCAGGGGTGTCCAAATTTTTACATGCCACTGTATATTATTATATAGCTTATAACTTATATAGTGTGTATGCCTTTTAGAGATTTCATCTTCAACTTGTTTAACTGTTCTCAATAATAATTTTAACCAGGGGTGTCCAAACTTTTACATGCCACTGTATAGTCTTATACATAGGGGCAGTATTATAGTAGTTATATTCTTGTGTATAGGGGCAGTAATATAGTAGTTATATTCTTGTACATAGGGGGCAGTATTATAGTAGTTATATGCTTGTACATAGGAGCAGTATTATAGTAGTTATATTCTTGTGCATAGGGGCAGTAATATAGTAGTTATATTCTTGTACATAGGAGCAGTATTATAGCAGTTATATGTTTGTACATAGGGGCAGTATTATAGCAGTTATATTCTTGTACATAGGGGCAGTATTCTAGCAGTTATATACTTGTACATAGGGGCAATAGTATAGTAGATAAGTAAGTAAGTAAATAATGGAGCCTCGCACTAAGTAAATAATGGAGCCTCGCTGAGTAAATAATTGAGCCTCACTAAGGGGTACTTCACACATAGCGAGATCGCTACCGAAATCGCTGCTACGTCACGGTTTTGGTGACGCAACAGTGACCTCATTAGCGATCTCGCTGTGTGTGACAATGAGCAGCGATCTGGCCCCTGCTGTGAGATCGCTGCTCGTTACACACAGCCCTGGTTCATTTTTTTTATTGTTGCTCTCCCGCTGTGACGCAAAAAACGAACCAGGGCTGTGTGTAACGAGCAGCGATCTCACAGCAGGGGCCAGATGCCGGCTCCTGCTCTCTGCTCGCTTCATTTCGACGCTGTGTGTGACAGCGAGAAAGCGACGAAATGAAGCGAGCAGAGAGCAGGAGCCGGCATCTGGCAGCTGCGGTAAGCTGTAACCAGGGTAAACATCGGGTAACCAAGGTGGTTACCCGATAGTTACCTTCGTTACCAGCCTCCGCCGCTCTCACGCTGCCAGTACCGGCTCCTGCTCTCTGCACATGTAGCTGCAGTACACATCGGGTTAATTAACCCGATGTGTACTGGAGCTAGGAGTGCAGGGAGCCAGCGCTAAGCAGTGTGCGCTGCTCTCTGCACATGTAGCTGCAGTACACATCGGGTTAATTAACCCGATGTGTACTGTAGCTAGGAGAGCAGGGAGCCAGCGCTAAGCAGTGTGCGCGGCTCCCTGCTCTCTGCACATGTAGCGACGTTATGATCGCTGCTGCGTCGCTGTGTTTGACAGCTAAGCAGCGATCATAACAGCGACTTACTAGGCCGCTGTTACGTCACAGAAAATGGTGACGTAACAGCGACGTCGTTATCGCTGTCGCTATGTGTGAACCCAGCCTAAGTGAATAATGGAACCTCGCTGAGTAAATAATAGAACCTCGCTCGCTGAGTAAATAATGAAGTTCGCTGAGTAAATAATGGAACCTCACTGAGTAAATAATGGAACCTCACTGAGTAAATAATGGAACCTCACTGATTAAATAATGGAACCTCACTGAGTAAATAATGGAACCTCGCTCGGTGAGTAAATAATGGAACCTCGCTGATTAAATAATGAAACCTCACTGAGTAAATAATGGAACCTCGCTCGCTGAGTAAATAATGAAGCTTGCTGAGTAAATAATGGAGCCTCACTAAGTAAATAATGGAGCCTCGCTGAGTAAAAAATGGAGCCTCACTAAGTAAATAATGGAGCCTCGCTAAGTAAATAATGGAGCCTCGCTAAGTAAATAATGGAGCCTTGCTAAGTAAATAATAGAGCATCGCTAAGTAAATAATAGAGCATCGCTAAGTAAATAATGGAGCCTCGCTAAGTAAATAATGGAGCCTCGCTCACTGACTAAATAAAGGGGCCACACCCACTTGCTATGTCATCATATTATGAGGTCACAGTAGTCAGAGACTATAAAAAGCCATGCGGCTATCATTTATCCTCATACTCCTGGACCGGACCGCCGAATGAACGCAGTGGATGTCGGCGGCGACGTAGAGCCAGGAGGACCCCATAAAGCGCCACCCCAGCCATAGGACAGGTAAATATCTATATACACACTTGCCTGTGGACAGAATGTGTAGTAATGATGACTTCTTCTTGTCTCAGTTCACAGGCGCAGAAGGCGCCATCACAGACGGTGAAGAGAGGTCTCCACACAGCGACGCCGCATCTCAAGACTTCAGCAAACCCTGGGTGAATCCAAAAGACTTCTGAAGACTCCACCAAAACCATAATGAATCCAAAATATTGCTTGAAGGCTTTACGAAAGCCGTGCTGAGTCCAAAATACTTACTGAAGGCTTCACCAAACCCGTGCTGAGTCCAAAAGACGCTGGATGCCGCTGGAGATATCTGTTAATAAACCTAAAGCGCAAAAACTCTTCTGTTCTGTTTTTTGTTTTTTTGGGTTTTTTTTTACTAAAACGCCTCAATCTTTTTGTGCTTTCTTTAAGCTGGGGTCTTAAAAGGGGCCAGGGTTCTTCTTGTACACATGTGGGATCTTAAAGGGGGGGCCGGGGTTCTTCTTGCAGGCATGTGGGAGCTTAAAGGGGGGCCGGGGTTCTTCTTGCAGTCATGTGTTCCTGCATAGAGACCACACTGATCAGCTGCAGTACACCACACATCAGAAGATATGGCCAGCATCAGGCTCCTATCGGTCCAGGGTTTATAATCAGCTCATATCTGTAATTACAAAGTGACAAATATTAAAACCCCATTGTTAAACTTATTAATAAAAAAATAAAAAATAAAAATATCCACAAAGTTGGATGGAAATATATGATTAGTGATGGGTGGGATCACAAACACCCGGAATCAGTGCATCCAGCAGGGTTTGAAAAAAAATAAAAAATAAAAAACAAATAATTAAAGAAGTAAGAATTATAATAAAAACATCACATTCAAAAATAAGTGAATCCAACCAGGTTTAAAATAAAAAAAAAACAAAAAAAACAACCCAAGAAAAAAAATACAATTAAAGAGAATAAACAGAAAATAAAACAAAAACCTCACATGCACAAATATCCTGGATCAGTGAATGCAACCCAGTTTTAAAGAAAAGAAAACAAACCTAAAAAATACAAAATACAAACAAGGAAAATAAACAGAAAATTAAAAAATAAAAACATCACTTGGGATCAGTGAATGCAACTGGATTTAAAAAATACAAACAAAAAAAACACAATTGAAGAAAATAAAATTTAAATAAAAACTTCACTCACATGCACAAATATCCGGGATGAGTGGATCCAACTGGGTTTAAAAAAAACAAACAAAAAAAAAACAACAAATAGAAAATTAAAAATAAAAAAACAGAGACCTCACATGCACAAATATCCAAGATCAGTGGATCCAACCAGGTTTAAAGAAAAAAAAATACCTTATAACAAAATACAATCACAGAAAATAATCAGAAAATTTAAAAAAAATAATAAAATCATCACATGCAAAAATACCTGAGATCAGTGAATGCAACTAGGTTTTAAAAAAAAAAAAAAAAAAAAACAAAAAAACAGAAAATTAACAAAATTAATAAAAAATAAAACCCTCACAGTATATCCGAGATGATTAGATTCAACTGGGTTTAAAAAAAACAACACCCCCAAAAAAACCCAAACAGAATTAAAAATAAAAAAACAGAGACCTCACATGCACGAACATCCAAGATCAGTGAATGCAACTGGGTGTCAAAAAACAAAAAACAAAAAAAAAAAATACAATCAAAGAGAATAGAAAATTATAATACAATAAATAAAAACATCACATGCAAATATACCTGGGATCAGTGAATCAAAGCAGGTTTAAAAAAAAAACACCAAAAAAACAAACCCCCCCCCCCCCAAAAAACTAAAATGCAATAAAAATACATAAGCCGAAAATTAACAAAAAAATCTCACATCCACAAATATCCGGGAACAGTGAATCCAACCGGATTTAAAGAAAGAAAAACAAAACCAAAAACATAATACAATCAAGGAAAATAAAATGAAAACCTCACGTTTTTTTTTGTACTTCATACAAACATTTAAAATATTATAGAAAAACGATGGAGGAAAAAAAAGGGAACTAGCCATTTTTTTTTTCTTCCCAAAAAGGGTTGAAGTGTACACTTCCTTGTGTGATATATGTCTCATTGCAGATAACAAGAGAAGAAAGGGAGACGCGCTGGGTGATATCCGGTGATAAGGGAGATTAGTAATGCCCAGAGGCTGCTTACCTTGGAGGGTTGTGCACCCGTGCACAACCCCGGTTGATGCAGGCAGAGGAAAAACAAAGTCCCGCTGGAGCCTGGAGCTGTGTGTGAACACAGGGAGTAGCGTGGACTGACTCCTTCCGGGTGGATCACGTGACCGCGGGCACCTCAGTGTATGTGAACACAGGTCTCCGCAGTCAGGACAACCCGGTAATCGCAGCAGCCAAGGAGCGAGGAGCTGGCAGTAATTAAAGGGGATTCACTGCTCCCAGAGCTGCTCCTGCCGTAGATCCCTCAGGGGGATAAGGTGAGCGGGAGTAATGAATTAGCGGTCAAATTAGGAGCGCTAGGAGGCAGGAATCAGGGATGAAAGAAAAGGATTTTTTAAATAAAAACCTTTTTATTGAACTAAAATACCCTCTAATGGCACAACGCGTTTCGACAACTAGTTTACTGTCTTCATCAGGTGATTAGAGGGAATGGACTATGGGGGTAACATATATAGCTAAAAAACAAAGACGATTGGGTGGTATAACTAATCATGATTAAAGCCAAAATTTAACCATTAAGGTCCTGGTCAGCATTTCATAAAAAAACACAATTAAAACAAGCAGAGATCACAAAACACAAGGCGAAAACGTGCCCATGCGTGCGCATGGTTGCCACACACAGATGAGCACGTATCGCCCAGATAGCTTTACTGTGAAATTTGATTCCATACAATCGGCACCCCGCTAGCAAACACCTTATTAACACATTATCCCAATAGTGCCATGAAAGCAATTGGAGAGGGGAGCCAAAATTACTAGAATTTAATCTGGTCAAATTTAATTCATCAAAGATCTTGAACTAATGTTTTGCGACATTGTCAATAGTGAGGTTATGCACCTCAGGGGCCAACGTCCCCAATTTGAAGATCCATTAGCTCTCTTTTTTTATTCAACTATTAAACCGATCGGGGTCAGTATCAGGTACCCCATCTATAACAATGAGTTTCATCAATTTAGGGTCTCTACCATGGAAGTTGCTATAATGTTTGGACAGGCTATGAAGCTGTTGGCCTGTGCGAATATTATGCCTATGTTTATTGAGTCGGACGTGCATTGTCTGCACCGTGCGGCCCACATATTGAAGGCCGCACGTGCACTCCAATAGGTAGATTACATACATGGATTGACAATTCAACTTATGGTTGATGGAGTAAGTCATGCCCGTTGTGTGGGAGGAAAAGGATTTTTCACCCTTAGCGATGACATCACACCAGAGGCACTTTTGCACGCCGCAAGGGTAGCAGCCCAAACTGTCTCTGTCGCGATTGCAATCGTCAGGGATAACTTTATCCCCTTCTTTATTGTAAATATTACTTCTTGATATGTTGCTAGGGGCTAACATGTTACGTAAACATTTATTCTTTCTAAAGATGATCAGGGGTTTATCTGGTAAACTTTTCGAGAGTATGGGGTCACCTCTCAAAATGAACCAGAATTTGTTTAATAATTCTTGGATGACTTTTCTGGGGCGGCAAAATATTTCCACCTTGTGTTTTGTCATCTCTGCTTGTTTCAATTGTGTTTTTTTATGAAATGCTGACCAGATTTGGGCAATCTATAGGGACTGAGTAACCGCTTACCCTCTCTTCACGTGGGACTTCTGTCTCACGGGCTCGTACCGCCAGACTCCTCATCTCTTCCCTCCAGTGGCTTAGGATGTACAAGAACTGCGTTCGAATTCTTCTGCAGAGCTGTTCGGTCTCCTCCTCTATCCATGTCGCGGTCCCGGGAACAGCACGTTCTGGTGACCAGCTCCGTTCCGCCATCTTGCCTCTTCGTTGTCCAGGAACGTTATCACAGAGTCCTGGTGTCCTTGCTCCACTTCCGCTGTGGTTACATTCAGATACGCCCCCTCGGGTTTTGCTGCGCACTCTTTTGCGCGTTGTGGCCCTCTGGGAACTTCCGGTTCCGGCCTCAGACGCAAGACGAAAGGCGGGGCTTAGACTTCGCGCGCTTTCTTGGGGAAGACAGCGTTTTAGCGCGAAAAGTGTTGTGAATGTCAGTTATGCTTTTGCTGCTGTGAGGCTCCTTCTTGTGGCCAGGAATGGTTTGGACAGAGACCAGGTGTGCTGGAGCAATGGGGGTTTCCATTGCTAACTCTCTGCCTATTTAAACCCTGGCCTCCTGGCAGGCTGAGCTGGTTATCATGGTCATGTAGCTCTCCAGCCTTGTCATCTTGCTCCAGACCACATCTACCCCAGATAAGTGTTTGGTACTTTCTTATGTTCTTTTTGTTCTTTTGTTCTAATCTGGGTTGTCAATTATTGTGGTTGTTTTCAGTTTATTTGCATGCAGGAATCTTCCCTCTCTTTTGCTTTGCTGGGAAGCTCCCTGCAGCTATGTTTGGAGTATTGCTCCTATAAGTCCATGTGTTTGTTGCGTCTTGAATTTGTAATTGTTCCTGTTTTCTGTTCATTGGTTGACAAGAGCGCCTGATATAGGATGGAGTGCAGATCATGTGATCTGAGGACCTTTTTGCACTATCAGGTATTTGAGTATTTGTAGGGTATTTCTCTGGCCACCATCAGCCCCTTTCCTATCCTTTCCTATTTAGTCAGTGGGGCCTCACTTTTGCTAATCCTATCATCCATCTGTGTATTGTATTTTCCTATATCACCGTAGTCTTTGAATGTGGGGGGCTTGCTATACCTTTTGCGGTCTATTTCTGAGGCAGAGAGTTATTCATCCTTCCTTCCTTCCTTTAGGATAGCTAGTTCTCCGGCTGGGTTCGCGGTGCATAGGATGTTAGTTCCCCCCTCAGCTACTTCTAGTGTTGATGGTTAGTAAGGGGATGGCGGCCAGATTAGTTGCCAATACTCTTGTCCCCTTTTGCCAATGATCTATTGTGATCTTCCATGGTTCCGGATCATAACAGAAAAGAATGCGGAAAATGGCGGACTCAGCAGGAAAAAGAATCTTGACTCGAGGTTTTCGGCTTCAAGGCACACGTCACCCAGGTAAGTGAGTCCTGCTCGAAATCCTGTTTGTGACGCCAGAATTTCCTAGGTGTACCGCCCCAGCGCCAGCAGCCTGGCTGCTGCTCGGACCCGGATCCGCGGTGGCTCGAGGGGTCTCCGGATCCGAGAGGGGTCGCGCGGACACCCAGAAAAAAAGGGAGGGTATTTACAGGGGATTTTGTGATTAGAGTTCATGACGCCATCCACGGTGTGTGGTAATGTGGGATACCACCACTGCTGTTGGAAGCGCCCGGTGGCGATGGTATGGCAGCCGGGTGTTTAACCCCTCCGTGGGTAGGGGGAAGTTCCCCGGGGCTTGGTGATTGGGAGAGGAGAGTACCGTTGGGGAGGAAAGGGTCACTGCGTACTCACTCAGTCCAATAACGCTGACACCGACAACTTGTAAACCGGAATTCTTAGCACCACTGTAGCAGGGAGGGAGTACACTGGGGTCCGTACCCGATGGTGTTGCTTGTTAGCTTGTGACCTTTTCCTTGGCACTGTCTCTACTTGTTGGCCCCTGTAGTTTGAAACTAGTCGGGTCCTGCTCACCCGTATGGCTAACGGAGTGAGCTTGCTCTCAGGGTTCATGCTTGTGATTTTCTGGACTGTGTATTGGGAAAGTCCTATCCCCCTCGTTGCGCTAGTACCCCGATTTTGGATCGGGTGGAGAACCAATCATAAAGTCTTCGCCCTCGTCGGGTAAATTACCAGTACGCGTGAAGCTACTTCCCGGCCTATGGTCGACGTACCCCGTCGTCCCCTGGCCCCTGCCTGGAAATGGCTCAAGGCCGCCGGCTGCCCTCCTCAGCAGTTCCGTGCCCCTTGACACGATCCCCTGCGACCGGGGTTCCAGCTCCTACCAGGCCCAGACCAATGTCTGCCACCTAGTACTGAAGAGCCCAGCTCCCAACCTGTGACCTCTCCTCTCAAGAGTCACTCCACAACTGACTGTCTCCTACATTCCTGACTCTCCCAAACCAACCCCCCAAGTGAGCAGCCCTATTCCCTTCAGGCTAGCCATTGGCGTGTCTGGTGGGTGTGGTGCAGAGTGTTTCTAGCATTTTTGATTGGCTTGGCTCTTAGCAACACCAAAAGGTCAGGGACCCGTAACCAAGGAGGTGGATACCGTGCATAAGGGCAGACTGCACAATACCCTGTGACGACCTGATAGGTCATTGCGTCACACCTGTGTACCCCCAAATGCCAGGGCTGAATTTTAGTCCCAGTCCGGCCCTGCTTCCAGGGGTTCATGAGAGTTCATTGGGAATTCCGATGACCCTCTGGATGTAACTGCACAAACTGCTGTATACTCACCTGTCACCTGCGATGTCCCCGGAGGTGTTGTTCTCGGCTGTGTTGTCCGGCGCTATCCCCGCTGATGCTCTGGCTTCCAAATCCTCGGGCAGTGAATAATCAATGAAAATAATGAGCGGGGGTTAGGAGCGAGATGCAGTAGAGCCGAAGACAGCATCGCTGGATACAGGTAAATAGAGAACATCTTTTCATTGCAGAGACACGTGTTTTACCCGGTACGTGTCACAAGTATGCAAACACGGATGTCCATAACCATGCGTGTGAGTGGTACCTGATTAAACACGGACATCTGAAACCGGCCTAACTGTGATTCCCTTTAAAGGGAACCTGTCAGGTCTCATATGCGTTCTAACCTACAAGCAGGGTTATGTGTGGCCTAGTAACCCCTTCCTACACATCCCTGTGTTGTAATAGTGGGTAATATAAATGTATAAAAATATGTTTTATTACTTAAGTG
Organism: Anomaloglossus baeobatrachus; assembly: GCF_048569485.1. Classification (NCBI taxonomy): domain Eukaryota; kingdom Metazoa; phylum Chordata; class Amphibia; order Anura; family Aromobatidae; genus Anomaloglossus; species Anomaloglossus baeobatrachus. The sequence continues at coordinate 621,683,525 of NC_134354.1, forward strand.
TTCCCTGTGTAAATGATCAGAGGTGCTAGTCCCCTGGGTGTCGCATCGCTCTGTGGGCGTTTGCATGGTTTCTGTGGTATCACGCCCCTGTGGGCGTGATACCATGGATTTACATGAGCGACGTCACCGTCACTCCTTGAGATCCCACGTATGTGCTCTTACAATTCCCACAGCCTAGTTATCCAGGTGCTTGCTTTTTGGCTTCAGACGCGCACTGTACATGGTCCGAACCGCAGGAGTCTTCTAAGCATGCACAGTGCGCGTCTGAAGCAGACAAGCAAGCACCCAGATAACAAGGCTGCGGGAATGGTAAGCACGCACGCGCGGGATCTCGAGGAGCGACGGGGACGTCATTCATGTAAATTCATGGTATCACACTGTGAGGTAAATCCTGGGATATGAAGAGGAATTATGACTAGAAGTCATAATTGCTCTCATCACTCCCTGGCAGTGCCCCCCCTCCCTTCTTGTTCTCAAATGTCCAGCATCTGTGAAGGTGTCACATCCCACTTACACCTCCAACAGCCATCTCCTCTGATATGGAGATGAGATGATGTGAGGACAATGGACCCAGGATGACTCCCTGCCGTCACCCTGTAACAAGAGTTGTATCTCATTAGCAAGGCTTGGAAGTAGCCAGACAGAACGACTCCAGTAAAAAATGGTTCATATCTCGCAAGCCATATCTCCGATAAATATGGCAACCATAAAAATGGTGTTTGCGCAGGCGGACGATGCTGGCACACCTTTTTTATGGAAGGGGGAGCTTGGGAAATACCCCAGGCGTGATATCAGCCATATGGGAACTCGTAGACAGGTCATGAGTCCCCTCGTTCTGTAGCTAAATTCATAACTGTCACAATGAGAGCATTGGCGTCCGCCTACGACGCTCCCAGGCAAAGTTATGGCCCATATTCCATGTTGTGAATTTGTCCATAACTCCAGCCAGGGGTGGAGCAGTGCTCCCTGTGAGGTCACTAAGGTAGGAGGGGACCTGGATTTGCCCAGGTTGATAACCCTGCTTCGGCCATTTTCCAAGGTTCTTCTCGCTGGGGGCACGTGTAGGAAACATCTGTGGGAGTTCCTGGAAACCTGGTCTACAGCGCCCCCCTGTGGCCAGACGCAACAAGGTAACTGATTGAACTGTGTATGCCTGTTTGTAACCCATGCTTTATCTGTAACTGTACTCTGACATATGTATATTCTGTAGATTCCCTATTGTATATATTGTAGTTCTAGTGTGCTTTAGGCTGATTAAAGTATATAATTAATCTTGAGCTGTTCTGTTATCTCGATCTCGAATCCCACGTCTGTGTGTTCGGCTAATAGTTACCGTGAAGCGGTTGGTGGCAGCGAGTTGTGCCAAGGATTATTGTGGGGAGGCCAGTGAGATTCGGGAAGATATTATATATTCCGCCCGCGGAGGTCGGGGGAATATATACCTTACTCTCACCGGGGACCCTTCAATAATCGGCATAAGTAGTATAGCGGCCTCCTTGCTTATGGTCGGGCAATTCCATAATTGGCCTGACTATAAGAGGGGCGCTAGAGAGCGCGTCACGTGCTCTGTCTGTCGGTCGGGAGGTATAAAGGAGGGGGACGCCCCCTTGCTACCCCCCGATTGTGACGTACTGGTAGCCAGCGCGGGGGATTTCTGAGTGACCCCCCGGTGGTTTGTGACATATTGGTGGCAAGCGGTGGGATCGAGATAATAGTGTGTGTGAGTGTGAGACCCATACTCCCAGACACTAAAGACTGCCTGCAGCAGCTGTGGCTGCTGGGGTCTTCAGACCAGCTCAACACTAGAGTGTCAGAGTGCAGATACTGTAAGGTGTGTGGAGGCATCAGGTGTCAGTTCTGTGTCAGTGACCAAAGTCTGCAACAATGGCTGATAGCACCAGGAGCAAAGCCAAAGGAATGGCCGATGCTCAGGCCAGAGACGATGAGGAGGTTGTCCACGAGCCCTCCAGGAGCTCGACGCCAGAAAGCCGTTCTGCCGAGGACATTGCACAACCTGGCACTGCTGGACAAGATGAGGAGGAGCTCGCCCAAGGTTCCTCAACGAGCCAGATGCCAGCCCTCCGCTCTGCAATGGACAGTGAAGCACCAGGCTCCGCAGCGGGCCGCAGATCACCACGTGCCATTCCACCGAGCCTGGGAGGCTCGGATAGCCTTCTTCAAATGGCTATGGCCCTTCTCCAGGCTGGAGACCGGGATACCTACGAGATACTCATGGCAGAGCGCAGGGCAGAGCGGCAGGCAGCGCGTGAAGAGCGCCAGGCAGAGCGTGAGGCTGCGGAGCGACGGCAACAGGCAGACCGTGACCACCAGCTGCAGCTAGCTCAGCTCCGGCCCTCATCAGCCACACGTGACCTTCAAGACACCAAACTTCCAAAGGTCCGTGTTGAGGACTTCCCAGTGCTGGAGAAGGATGGAGACTTGGACTCCTTCTTGACTGCTTTTGAGCGGACTTGCTTGCAGCACCATCTGAACAAGGACCAGTGGGCCAAATACCTGACCCCCCGTTTAAGGGGTAAGGCCCTGGATATCCTTGGGGACTTGCCTGCTGAGGCAGATCAGGGCTACGACACCATCAAGCGGGCCCTGATCCAACAGTACAACCTCACCCCGGAGTCCTACCGCAAGAAGTTCCGGAGCCTACAGAAGGGACCAAAGGACTCCTGGGCTGACCACAGGCGGGCACTTGCCCGAGCTGCCGACCACTGGACCCAAGGCCTGCAGCTTTCCACCGGACCGGAGATCCTGGACTTGTTCATCACGGAGCAACTCTTGTGGAACTGCCCTGAGGATCTCCGCCAGTTCATCCGAGACCAGAAGCCAAAGGGGTCCACGGCTACAGCTGCCCTGGCCGATGACTACACCAACAATCGGGCTCCTGAAGCCAGGAGAGCAGCCACCAGCAGCACCTGGAGAGGGGGTAAGATGAACTCTGCGACTGCCCCACCTGCCCCTAGACTGCAGGGGGTGTCCCCCTCAACTCCCCTCTCCAGGCCCGTGGCGGAACCAAGACGGTGCCACCAGTGCAACCTACCTGGACACTTCAAGGCCATGTGCCCTCAGCGTCCCAAGGCCCCGGCTCCGTCCCCGTCCCAAGGGCCGCCCAAGGTGTATTGTGTGGGTGGGGGTGGTGGTAGGTCCCTGGACAGCTTCCAACCTGTCACCGTCGGCCAGTCTGTGACCATAGGACTGCGAGACAGCGCCTCGGAGGTGACTCTGGTGCGGCCTGAGATGGTGTCCCCCCAAGACTTGATCCCTGGAAAAACCCTCGCTGTCTCCGGGATTGGAGGCACTGACCCGGCGCTGCCTGTTGCTGACATTTATGTGGACTGGGGCGCAGGGCGAGGGGTGAGGGAGGTGGGGGTAACTGATCGGATCCCTGCAAACGTGCTACTTGGGACAGATTTGGGGCAAATAACCTCCCAGTTTGGCCCCGCCCCAAAGGCTGAACCTTCAGCCAGTGCTGACGTGCCTCCGGACAATGTTAATGTGTTATCTATGAATGATGTAAGGGAGGAGGGAGTGAACTCTGATATTTCTGCTTGCATAGACACCATAGACACACACTCAGCTGCAGCTGTGACAGGGGAGGGGGTCAGAGGAAGGTGTGACCATGCCTCTACAAGTAACCAGCCTGTGAGCTGGGATCTGTTGCCCTCTGCAGGGATAAGCAGAGAGCAGGGTGCTGCAGGGGGAGGACCAGTGTGTGGGGTGGGGGCTACCACAGCAAATGTGGGGTCCCCAGAGATTTCACAGCGGGGTTCTGTTGCTGCAGAGGGGGAACAGGCAGGTGAGATTGGGGCCGGTCCAGGAGCGGAAGTGCTCCCAGGTAAGATCTCGGTGCAGGGTTCCCCCACAACCGGGGTGTCAGGAAGCCAGGTAGGTCTGCCTGAACCGGCGACTTGGTCAGGAACGGAGGAGGAGCAGGCACGACCCACGGTCGCAGCGGCTATGGCCGCTGTCACCCGCAGTGGGAGTGCTGGAAGCCAAGGGGCCTCCCGGAGGTCCGATAGCTCTTCCCCTTCTGACCAAGTGGCAGCCGAGTCAGGTGGAGGCCAGGACACAGGTCCCGGGGTACTGACCGAAGATGTGACAGTCTCGTCGATTCTGGCCACATCTGGTCAGGGGTTTCAGGCAGCGTTAGAAGCTGACGACAGCCTGAAAGCTCTAAAGGAGCAGGCGGCACAGCCTCCCTCGGACTCGGACCCGGAGCGAGTGGTCTGGGACCAAGGACGGCTGTACCGGGCCACGGTCCAGCAGGGTTCACCGGAGGCGTGGCCCAGGGACCGACAGTTGGTGGTACCCTATCCGTTCCGGACGGAGTTGTTGCGGATCGCACATGAGATTCCGATGGCCGGACACCTAGGGATCGCTAAGACCAAGGCCAGGTTAAACCAGCATTTCTACTGGCCAAAAATGGGGGCCGATGTGGCTGCCTACTGCCGTTCGTGTGAAACCTGTCAGAGAGTGGGGAAGGCGGGGCCACACCCCAAAGCCCCACTAGTATCTCTGCCAATCATCGATGAGCCTTTCAGGAGGGTGGCTGTGGATCTGGTCGGCCCGCTGGCCATCCCCAGCAGCTCCGGGAAACGCTTCATACTGACGGTAGTTGACTATGCCACCCGGTACCCAGAAGCAGTGGCCTTGTCGTCCATTCGGGCTGACAAGGTGGCCACCGCATTGCTGGAGATTTTCTCCCGAGTGGGTTTTCCCCAGGAAATGCTCACTGACCGGGGGACCCAATTCATGTCCCAGCTGATGGAGGCCCTCTGTAAGCAAGTCCAGGTGCGACATCTGGTGGCCAGCCCGTACCATCCACAGACTAATGGCCTGTGCGAGCGGTTCAATGGCACCTTAAAGCAGATGCTTAAGATGTTGGTCGACTCCCATGGGCGTGACTGGGAGCGGTATCTCCCACACCTGTTATTTGCTTACCGGGAGGTTCCACAGGCCTCAACAGGATTCTCACCGTTTGAGCTCCTGTACGGGCGACGTGTGCGGGGCCCCCTGGCTCTGGTGAAAGAGGCTTGGGAAGGGGATTTGGCCACCCCTGGAGTGTCGGTTATCGAGTATGTCATGCGCTTCCGGGACAAAATGCAGGCCTTGACGCAACTGGTACACGACAATATGGCTCAAGCCCAGGCCGATCAGAAGCGTTGGTACGACCAGAACGCTTGTGAGAGGACCTACCAAGTGGGTCAAAAGGTGTGGGTACTGGTCCCCGTACCACAGGACAAGCTTCAGGCAGCCTGGGAAGGCCCATACCTCGTGTACCAGCAGCTCAACCCTGTAACGTACCTGGTCACCCTGGACCCTGCCCGTGGAAGGCGGAAGCCCTTCCATGTGAACATGATGAAGGCACATCATGAGCGGGAGGCATGTGCGCTCCCCGTGTGCAACCTGCCCGAGGAGGGAGAAGCGGAAACCCTCTTGGATATGCTAGCCCAGGTTAGGGCAGGCGGATCCATTGAGGATGTGGAGGTTGGCCACCAGCTCTTGGAGGACCAACGGTCCCAGCTGTGGGCCACCCTACACCCCTTCCGGGGGTTGTTTACCAACCAGCCCGGAAGGACTGACTTGGCTGTCCATCACGTGGACACTGGGGATCATCCCCCGATCCGGCGTTCAGCATATCGGGTCTCCCTGGAGGTGCAGCAACACATGCGCCAGGAGATTGACGAGATGCTGAAGCTGGGGGTGATCCAGGCATCCAACAGCGCTTGGGCCTCGCCTGTAGTCCTCGTCCCTAAGAAGGACCGAACCACTCGGTTCTGCGTGGACTACAGGGGGCTCAATGCGGTCACGGTCGCCGATGCGTACCCAATGCCATGCATCGATGACCTGCTCGATCAGTTGGCCGGGGCTCAGTACCTGACCATCATGGATCTGAGCCGGGGATATTGGCAGATCCCCCTGACTCGCAAGGCCAGGGAACGCTCTGCCTTTATTACCCCATTTGGACTGTACGAGTCCACGGTGATGCCATTCGGGATGAGGAATGCCCCTGCCACTTTCCAGCGGATGGTCAACACCCTGCTCAAGGGACTTGAAGGGTACGCGGCCGCGTACCTGGATGACATTGCCGTCTTCAGTCCCACCTGGGAGGACCACCTAGAGCATCTAGCACAGGTGCTCAGGCGGATCCACCGGGCAGGTTTGACCATCAAGCCGGGAAAGTGTCAGCTGGCCATGAGCGAGGTCCAGTACCTCGGTCACCGGGTAGGTGGGAGAACACTGAAGCCCGAGCCTGAGAAAGTGGAGGCCATCGCATCCTGGCCCACCCCCAGGACCAAGAAGCAGGTGATGTCCTTCTTGGGGACCGCTGGGTACTATAGGAGGTTTGTTCCATGCTATAGTAGCCTGGCAAAGCCCTTGACGGACCTCACCAAGAAGAAGCTGCCCTCTGCAGTCGATTGGACAATGGACTGCGAGACAGCCTTCCGGGCCCTAAAGGACGCCCTGTCCAGCCCGCCCGTGCTACAGGCAGCCGACTTCACGCGGCCGTTTGTAGTACAGACCGACGCCAGTGACTTCGGCCTCGGTGCGGTGCTCAGCCAGGTGGACTCTGCGAGCCAAGAGCACCCAGTCTTGTACCTGAGCAGGAAGCTGTTACCAAGGGAAGTGGCCTATTCTACAATGGAGAAGGAGTGCCTGGCCATAGTGTGGGCCCTGCAGCGTCTGCAACCCTATCTATACGGGCGCCACTTCATCGTGGAGACGGACCACAATCCCCTCAGCTGGTTGCACACCGTCTCTGGGACGAATGGGCGATTGTTGCGATGGAGCCTTGCGCTCCAGCAATACGACTTCACCATTCGCCACAAAAGGGGCCGTGACCACGGTAACGCAGACGGGCTGTCCCGACAAGGAGAGGTCGCGGACGGGCGCACGGGGGAACACCGGAGTGTGCTGCCCCCTAGCGCCCTCAAAAGGGGGGAGGTGTGAGGTAAATCCTGGGATATGAAGAGGAATTATGACTAGAAGTCATAATTGCTCTCATCACTCCCTGGCAGTGCCCCCCCTCCCTTCTTGTTCTCAAATGTCCAGCATCTGTGAAGGTGTCACATCCCACTTACACCTCCAACAGCCATCTCCTCTGATATGGAGATGAGATGATGTGAGGACAATGGACCCAGGATGACTCCCTGCCGTCACCCTGTAACAAGAGTTGTATCTCATTAGCAAGGCTTGGAAGTAGCCAGACAGAACGACTCCAGTAAAAAATGGTTCATATCTCGCAAGCCATATCTCCGATAAATATGGCAACCATAAAAATGGTGTTTGCGCAGGCGGACGATGCTGGCACACCTTTTTTTATGGAAGGGGGAGCTTGGGAAATACCCCAGGCGTGATATCAGCCATATGGGAACTCGTAGACAGGTCATGAGTCCCCTCGTTCTGTAGCTAAATTCATAACTGTCACAATGAGAGCATTGGCGTCCGCCTACGACGCTCCCAGGCAAAGTTATGGCCCATATTCCATGTTGTGAATTTGTCCATAACTCCAGCCAGGGGTGGAGCAGTGCTCCCTGTGAGGTCACTAAGGTAGGAGGGGACCTGGATTTGCCCAGGTTGATAACCCTGCTTCGGCCATTTTCCAAGGTTCTTCTCGCTGGGGGCACGTGTAGGAAACATCTGTGGGAGTTCCTGGAAACCTGGTCTACAGCGCCCCCCTGTGGCCAGACGCAACAAGGTAACTGATTGAACTGTGTATGCCTGTTTGTAACCCATGCTTTATCTGTAACTGTACTCTGACATATGTATATTCTGTAGATTCCCTATTGTATATATTGTAGTTCTAGTGTGCTTTAGGCTGATTAAAGTATATAATTAATCTTGAGCTGTTCTGTTATCTCGATCTCGAATCCCACGTCTGTGTGTTCGGCTAATAGTTACCGTGAAGCGGTTGGTGGCAGCGAGTTGTGCCAAGGATTATTGTGGGGAGGCCAGTGAGATTCGGGAAGATATTATATATTCCGCCCGCGGAGGTCGGGGGAATATATACCTTACTCTCACCGGGGACCCTTCAATAATCGGCATAAGTAGTATAGCGGCCTCCTTGCTTATGGTCGGGCAATTCCATAATTGGCCTGACTATAAGAGGGGCGCTAGAGAGCGCGTCACGTGCTCTGTCTGTCGGTCGGGAGGTATAAAGGAGGGGGACGCCCCCTTGCTACCCCCCGATTGTGACGTACTGGTAGCCAGCGCGGGGGATTTCTGAGTGACCCCCCGGTGGTTTGTGACACACACCCACAGGGGCGTGATCAGTGGTGTAGCAAAGAGGCGGCGGTCCACCCCGGGCGGCACGTGTCAGGGGGGCGGCATTTTGGGGGTAAGAAATAGAAAATAGAAAAACAGAAAAAATAAAGAGCTAAGTAATAAAAGGCTAAGTAAGATTTGCCGTCCCTGCTTGACCTTGGGCTGCATATAATTTACATATTAGATTATAGAAAAGGGCCATCCGCAGCTGCATTCCTGAACATCTTTAAATTCCATTCATAGTAACAAGGTTAACAACGCCCAATGCAGCCCCACTACGCTGCCAGCTTCCTCTCTATGATTGGCTGCACGTGCTAGCGAGCTGAGTTCGCGCCGCAGAAAGAAATCCAATTTGATTGTAGTTCCATGAAAAATAAAATTTTGATGGCTTTCCAGATTTTTGAAGGTTTCTGGATTATCGACGGCCAACGGAGGGTGGCGCAAAAGCAGTTGCTACGCCACTGGGCGTGATACCACGGAAACCATGCAAACACCAACAGGACGATGCGACACCCAGAGGACTAGAGTCTCTGATCATTTACATAGGGAACATTTAAGTAATTAAACATATTTTTATACATTCATATTACACACTAAAACAACACAGGGATGGGTAGGAAGGGGTTACTAGGCCACACTTGTGCCCTGCTTCTAGGTTAGAATGCATATGGGACTTGACAGGTTCCCTTTAAGCCTATTGAAGTTCATCTGTTAGACTTTTAAAATGCTTTGTTGCAATTTTTATAGCAATCACTACAACCACAAAAGTAGGAGAACTTCAGGCCTTCTCCATTCATGGACCGTAACTAACTATTTTGGGTTACAGAGTCACTCTCGAGCTGAATCCTTCCTGTCTAATGTAATATGAATTTTCCATAAGTCGTATGATAGAATTTCACCCTTTAGTGACAAACTGAAGTCAGAATTGTAAAGGAAGTTTCATAAACTTAATGTAACCAAGTCTTCAACAACCTTTTCCTCCAGTTATAGGGCCCAAACAAAGGGCTCAAGGCTTCCAACGCTTCTATCATTAGATGACTAAAATTGGCAATTTTCAAATACTATACATTACAAGATCAAGCGCCGCCTAAACTGGTATTGTGGGCAGAGAAGTCTTCGTATCCATCGAGCAGATCCGCAGAACAGTGATTAGGTCAAACTGGATCCGCTAAATGTTGCTAAAAGCCAGGATTTAGTTCATCATGCTATTGTTTCTCCCTAATTGAGGTTTATCTGATATTTCTCATGTCAGTTAAAATTATACTTACTAATAATTTGCTTTTTTTAGCCACCATGACAGCACCATTATATTCCATTCCTGGGAAGCACGGAGGCTCAGTGGGTAGCACTGCAGTATTGCAGCGCTGGGGTCCAGAGTTCAAATCCCACCAAGGATATCTGCAAGGAGTTTTCTATGTTTTCACCATGTTTGTGTGGGTTTCCTCCCACAGTTCAAAGACATACAAATAGCGAATTTACATTATGAGCCCTAATGGGGTGTGGAATATGTTGCCGCTATATAAAAAAATTAACATTATTCCTGTGTTCTGCTCTCAAAGAGAATGTCTCAGCACAATTATGTAAGGTAAAGTAAAAACATGGCTGTAATGACAATGTTATACTGGATTAGAATGATACCTTTGGAGAGGAAATTCAGCTTGTATTTCTTCTTTTCTCACCATTTGAAGTTTTCTGCCAATTAGATTTTGATGCACACGGCCGGACTGTACACAGGTCACTGCTTTTTCAGTTATATCAAAAAAGACTGACCAAGACTGATCCAATAGGTGTGAACAGGTGTCAGCTGAAAGCTTTCACCTCTTTCTTGCAGAGATATTAGCATTTGGCACTCAACCCCTTCACGACCTATGACACACCCATACGTAATGGTTGGGAAGGCATTCTCGACCTATTACATATGGGTACATCATGGCGATCAAGCTTGCTTTTGGCCAGGGCTTTTGTTTTTTTTCCTGTCCATTTCCTCCACCCCTTATACCACGTGCCTGATTTTTAGGATTTATTTTTTTTTTTCTTTCTTGTTCATTTTTTTTACCCAACTCTTGCACCACATCAGTGAGTGCGTGTGTCCTGCAGCCGTTGAGCGCTGATCAGTGACACATATCACTGATCAGCATCCAGTTGGTTTTTGGGTTTTTTTATGTAAAAAAAATCCTCCAAAAAACAGAATAAATTAAAAATCATAATTTAGATTAGCTGACAGGGCTAGATTATGGACAGTAAAAATATATACTGTAGTAATCCACATTTACTAATGTATTTTTTATGGAATATAGTCAGGTATAGAGTCAGTTGCGGCGTTGAGTAAATTTGTTTTACTGGCATCCGTTTTGTAATTGTAGTTTCAGAATTGTACTGGAAATTTCTTGTACTTATACTACAGCTTTTTTTTATACTGCATAAAATTATGGTTAGCGTAATTTAGCTGCGGTCACTCAGTAACTGTTTTTGCAGTCATCTGTTTCATTAGGATATTTGTTTTATTTGACTACGGTAGATTGTTATGTTCGCCTTTTTATTTACATATTTTTCTTTCTAGATGCTTTTCTTCTATTCCTTTCTCGTTCCTCTATCCTAATAAAAAGGTTACACCAAACCCACACTTGAATAAAATTTGATTATTTAACACACACACAACAAAATAAAATTTCCCATTCATCCCAAAAATGATATTCAGTCGAGGCATTCACAGTCCTTTCCTCAGACATGGATAGTGAGGAAAAGATTCGCACCTGCTTTTATTTTACCTCCTCTTCCTCCAGGGATACTGAACTCCCTATGCAGACTCCTCAAGACACCAAATGAGGCAACTCCCTCCAATACTGACTCCCCCCCCCCTCCCATCCACCGTTAGTGACCCACTAAGGACCTCACCTCCCAGATTCCTGATTTTTTAATCCGGAATTCAATTTGACACTTCCGGCCTCACAGATATTGACTTTTTCAAAGTCTTTTTTACTTGATTTTGCAAATCTAATGGTGATCCAGACAAATTTATATGGCCAGTAATTTTTTGGCCCAAAATACCACTTCATCATTTTCTAACTGGGCTTCTATAGACATAGTAGAAATCATGGTTTTGGGGCCCTGGTCGTCACATGGAAATAATGAAGAATACAGAACTTCAGCAATATTGGAGTGTTGATTAGTGATGGGAGACCAGTACAATGTTTGGTATTCGTAATGATGAGCATACACTATGATACTCGAGTGCTATTTACTCGCGTCAACCAGGTCAGAAGCTTAGACGGGCTTGACTCAAGTAACTAGTGTAATGGAAGTCAAAGATTGGGCACAGTTTGGCATTCAACCCACATACAGCCAGCCATAAACAGAGCATTTCCAGGGGAAGGAAGGTAGGGTTTGGGATTTTTTTTTAACACACTACATCCAAAAATGATTTTACCCTCAGTGAGAGCCAGTCAGAGATTGCAAGTGGCTCTCACTGGGATGCCGGCTCGCATCATTCACTGAAGTGAGACTGCGCTTTGGGCTTGATGTTTTACAAATGACACATCCGAGCACCCCGCGATACTTGGTGGGGCACCGAGTATACCAGAGCACCCTGATGCTCGATTGAATATATGGCAGTGGCAAGCACACTTGTTCATCATAATAATAATAATAAAAAAAGTTTATTTTTATAGCTCCAACATATTCCGCAGCACTTTACAATTAAGCAGGGGCTTGTAGAGAGAAAACCAAAACAAAACTATGTAGCACATAGTTCAGCAGCTACAGTAGGAATGAGGGCCCTGCTTGCCAACTTACAATCTATGGGGAAAGGGGTGGGGGGAACAAAAGGTAGAGCGTGCTTGTAGTGTCTGTTCCGGCCATTGTTAAGATAAATAATGGATTTCATATAAAGTTGAATGATCCAGTCATCAGACAGTAACCTTTTAAGTGCACTTATGTGCTATTGGTTACATAGAGGATGTGAGGACAGAAATGGGAGAGAGAAGGTTATGAATAGCATTTAGAAGGCGGGAACAGGGGAGATTAGGTTAGTGAGTTAAGATGATATCTTGTCTGAAGAGATGTGTTTTTAATGCACGCTTAAAAACGTGAGGTTCTGATTTTGGAGGATGTTAGCCTAACATTTGCGGAACAGAGGGGCGGGTAGGATGATAGAGATGAGGGATGACACAGTGTGGGTCAGAACTGTGGAGATCTTTGTGGGTGAGAGATATAAGTTTGTATTGTATTCTGTACCTGATAAACAGCCAGTGTAGTCACTGGCACAAAGTGGAGGCATTAGTGAAGCGGCTGGACAGGAATACGACCCTGGCTGCTGTGTCCAGGATGGATTGGAGAGGAAAAAGTTTGGTTAGAGGGAGAAGAATCAGTAAAGAGTTGCAATAGTCCAGATGAGACTGAATAATAGCGACAATAACGGTTTTTACAGTTTCAAAGATGAGAAATGGTTGGATTCTGGAGATGTTTTTAAGTTGCAGGTGACATGAGTGAGTGACTGATTGTATATGGGGAATGAAGGAAAGTTCTGTGTCAAATATAACCTCAAGACAGCGAGCATGCCACTTGGGAGTAATGATTGAACCATCTAAGGTAATTGAGATGTTGGGTACAGGTAGGTTAGTAGAGGGAGGAAACACAAAAAACTCAGTTTTGGAGAGATTCAGTTTCAGAAAGAGGGAGGACATGCTTTGAGAGACAGCCAACAGACAATCCCTTGTGATGATGTGTATAATTGGATGTCATCAGCATAGAGATGATACTGGAAACCAAATCTGCTGATGGTTTGTCAGATAGGGGCAATGTAAAGAAATAAGAGGGGACCCAAGACTTAGCCATGAGTAACCCAAAAAGGTGAGGGACAGAGGAGAAGAGTAAAGGCCCCTTTACACACTGAGACTTTCTAGCGATCCCACCAGCGATCCCAACCTGGCCGGGATCGCTACAAAGTCTCTGGTGAGTCGCTGGTGAGCTGTCAAACAGGCAAACCTGGCAAACGACGCAACAGCGATACGGACCTGCAGAACGACCTAGCTAGTCATTGGGGACGTTGTAAAGCAGCTTTTTGAAAGGGAAGTCGCTCACGAAGTCGCTGTAAAGTCCCCTTTACACACTGAAACTTTCTAGCGATCATGCTGCACAGCGGGAAACAAAGGACAAAAGAATGGTCCTGAACGATTTGTAGCGATCAGCAACTTCACAGCAGGGGCCAGGTCGCTGATGTGTTTCACACACTGCAATGTCGCTGGGGAAGTCGCAATTGCGTCACAAAACCGGTGACGTTACAGCGATGTTGTTTGCAATGTTGCAGTGTGTAAAGCCACCTTAAGAGCCAGCAAAGGAACTAGTGAACGAGTGGTCAGAGAGAGCAGGAGAACCAGGAGAGAGCGGTGTTCTTGAGGCCAATAGAGCGGAGCATGATGAGGAGGAGTTGGTGATCCACAGGAGGAGATATCTAAAAGAAACAATAGGGAGTATTGGCCATTGGATTTTGCTGCTAATAGGTCATTGGAGACTTTGGTGAGGGTATTTTCGGTGAAGTGTAAAGAGCGGAAACCAGATTGTAAGGGATCAAGAAGCAAATTTTGAGAGATAGTGGATTAACAGAGTGGATCAAGCGTTCCAGGAGTTTAGAGATAAAGGGAAGATTAGAGATGTATTTAGCAGCACAGTTTTGGTCGAGGGAAGGGTTTTTTCTAAATAGAGGGGTTATGATGGCATGTTTAATTGATGAGGGGAAAGATACTTGACGAAAGAGAGAGCTAAAATATTTTGTTTAGATAGGTTGTGACAGCTGGGGAGATGTGAGGGAATGGGGTCACTGGTGCAGGTTGTAGGGCAAGAAGAAGCAAGGAGTCGGGTAATTTCTTCTCTGACAGGCTTGAAAATGGAAAGAGAGCTTGAGGTGCGGAAGGGAAGAGGATCCAGGCTTTGAGAGGATTGTTCAAAAATGTCCTGACAGATGTGGTTGATTTTTTGTAAGAAAAAAGTGGACAGATCATCAGAGATGGAGTCTGTACTTTAGAGCTCAGGAGGGAGTGAAAAGTTTCGAAGGGTCCTTTAGGATTATTGGCTAGTTATGTGATGAGAGTGGTGAAGTAGATTTGTTTGGCCAGATGGAGAGCAGCGTTATAAGTTTTGAGTATGAACTTATATTGGATGAAGTCTTCTGCTGAAAGTGATTTTCTCCAAAGACACTCTGTACACCTTGAACGGCGCTGGAGGAACCATGTTTGCAGGGCGTGCTGGGTTGCTGCTGTTGTGTCTTTTTTTTTTTTTTTGCATATAGCTGGTGTAGCTTCATCCAGGGCACTCTGCAATGTCTTTTAATGTGACAATGCCGAGTCTGGGCAGGAGAGGGATGAGAAGGGAGCTAAAGGTGACTGCATATTTTTCATAAGCAGCTGGGTATTGATGACCCTTAAATTTCTGTATGTATGATAAGTGGTGGTGTCATGAGTATGGAGACAGTTCTTGAAAGAAAACGAGAGAAGGTTGTAGTCAGAGAGTGGGAGAGGGGAATTAGTAGTCACAGTGTGCAGAGACTGGAGAAGACCAGGTCGAGCGTATTCCCATCCGCATGCATAATAGTTAGCGAGCTGAATCAGGCAAAAAAAAGTAGGTTAGAGAAAGAAAATGGGAGGCAGATGGGGAGAGCGGGTCATCTATAGGGATGTTAAAGTCCCCCATGATGAGAGTGAGAATGTCGCAAGATAGAAAGTCACAAATCCAAAAGTACTGAAGTGTAGGTGGTTTTATCTACGCGTTTGGAAGTGTGTCCTCACTTCATCAGGAAATCCACCGATTTTCAAGCAATGACAGTAATGCGGTTTATAAAGCACTAGGTTTAAAAGAAAAGAAAAAAAAAAGCATTAAACAGACATATGACAGTGACTCAGACTTCAGGGGATTAATGGAGGGTTAGAGATGGCGCTAGTGTGCTCATTGCCAGATTTTATATCTATCTATCTATCTGGAGAAAGAGATTATATATATAGATATATAGATATATGTATATACACACACACACACAATATACCGTAGTTTTCGCTTTATAATAAGACGCACCTCATTATAAGATGCACCCCCAAATTTGGTGAAGGAAAAGAGAATTTTATTTTTTTTTAATGTTAAATGGGGTCAGTCTTATAATGCCAGTGTCCGTCTAACAAACCATATAGGGTATATGTCCCTCATAGCCTCCATCCTAAAATTACCCCCCTTAATCTGGATATGGCCCCCTTATATTGAATATAGCTCCCTTGTGCTGGCACACGTCCCCCAGTGATCCCATAAGTCCCACATTGATGGCACACGTCCCCTACAGCTGGTACACGTCTCCTACAGCTGGTATAGATCTCCTATGGATGGCACACGTCCCACTGTGCTGCCCATGGCCCCCTATGGATGGCACACGTCCCCTTGTGCTGCCCATGGCTCCATATGGATGGCACACTTCCCCCTGTGCTGCCCATGGCCTCCTATGGATGGCACACGTCCACCTGTGCTGTCCATGGCCCCCTATGGATGGCACACGTCCCCCTGTGCTGCCCATGGCCCCCTATGGATGGCACACATCCCCCTGTGTTTGATATTGTCCCCATGCTGCTGCTCATAGTAAAATAAAAAAAAACGCTTTACTTATCTTCTCCAGCGCTGTCCTCCCTTGTGTCTCCCTCCGTGCTGCTGAGCTCCTGCACCTCCTGGTTCTTGGTGCCAGTCACGTGATCGGGACAGCAGAGTGACATCATCTCTGCATGCCTGATCACAACGGCAGCAGGGAGACACCGGGAGATCAGCGCTGGAGGAGGTAGAGTTTTTTATTTTACTATGGGCAGCAGCATGGGGGCCATATCTAACACGGTGGGGGGGGCATAGGTCTATATAATATGCGCCGCTCCCCCAGCCCAACACCACGGTGATGGACAGTGGCAGTGTATATTATATGAGCGGGAGCAGGAGATCTCCCGCTGCCTCCTGCAGCCTTCACTAGCCTGCCTCAGCCTCCAGCACCGCTCCAGAGCTGCCCCCACCTCCCCTGGGCCCTGCAGTATATAATCCGTATATTTGGAGTATAAGATGCACCCCCCTATTTTGCCCCAAAATTTGGGGGAACAAGAGTGCGTCTTACAAAGCGAAAAATTCAGTACTTTTATAATTTGCTAGGTAAAAAGAAGGAAGATCATAAAGAGAAACAGCTAAAAATAAAGAAAGGGAAAAGAAAAAAAAAAAGGAATAAAATGAAGAACAAAAAGAAGGGGTCTAATGACACTGAAGTGGACTAGAACCCACTAATGAGCATGATATATGTGTGCGAGGCAAAGCCCTACATCGCGTGCTATATGGGGACATTGAAAAAATGGAATAAAATTAATCAATAACACTGAATCAATGTGTAAAAAGAAATTAAAATAAAATTGTAGTATAAAATGTCAATTCTGGAATGCTGAATATAAGAGCTCAGTGGTGGTGGCCGCAGCTTATAGTCGCCAAATCTAGTGACAGGTTCCCTTTATGCTAATTACACAGCAGGGAAGCAGCAGACATGCATACCAATATGAGAGACAGATCAGGTGGGAATGCACGACCATCAGTGTTCATGTTTTATATAGCACTCCAGTGTTCTGTATGTCTGATCTGCAAACGTTTTGAGACCATTCATAAATTTTTGCATTTCAACAATAATGCACAATGACCTCCCCGAGATGACCCAAATTTTGACCGACGTTTAAACATTCAGACAGTCATTGCCAACTTCATCAATAAATTTGCTGAGGTTTACATTCCCCAAAAGGGACATCTGTGTTGACAATTCCCTAATATATTCCAAGTGGAGGCTGAAATTCCAGGGATACCAGCCCCGTAAGAGGGCCAGGTATGGAATTAAACTCTACAAGGATACCCAATTTCAACCTCCTGTACAGGGAGTGGGAAAATTTTGTGGGACTTGGTACACCCATTGCTGGATCAAAGATATCACCTGTACGTAGATAACTTTTACACCAGCATTCAACTCAAGTCTCTCTACGACAAGGCTACCGTAGGATGCGGTACTGTGTGCAAAAACCACAGGAGCCGCCCTAAGTCTCTAATTAGGAAGCCGCCCCAAAAGGGTGTGAGCCGACCTCAATGTAGCGACAACATGCTTGTGGTCAAGGACAAGAGAGATGTCCTTTTCTTGACCACAATACATGGTGATGGCAGCACCTCTACCACGGTACGAGGTATCTCTGCACAGGTTCCCAAATCAGACTGTGTTCTGGGGTAGAACAAGAACATGGGAGGGAGTTGATCTCTCTTATTAAGTCCTCCAAACCTACAGTGCCATGCGCAAAGCTAAGGTGTGATTGTGGAGATGGCACTGTAAAACTCTTACATGTTATCTTCATGTGCTGGCCAGACTGACACATTTCTTCAGTTCTAGGAGGTATTGATCAAGGCCCTAATGTTTGAAAGACAGGAAGGAGCGGGCCCTAGTACTTTTGGAACTGAAGGTGCCTGTATAGTACCAGGGCAACATTTCCCAGGTGAGGTACCTCAAATGGCAAAGAGAGGAAGTTTGCAAAATAGTTGCAGAGGGGGGACAAGAAAATACACTACCTGACTATGTGACACCTGCATCGAAAAACCTTATTTTTGTATAAAAGATTGCTTCAAAGTCTACCACACATCCATGCACTAGTGAATTCACATATTCCAACCTAACGTACTCTACACAACTTGAATATGCCAACCTGACATACTCTACACATCTCACAGATACCAACACATTATAATATTCACTTTCCAGGGAAACACTAGATGAATTCCAATATAGGGTCAACTGTGGAAGGTTTCAACTGTTTAGGCACATCAGGGGCTCTCAATACACAACAGAGTCCAGCTGTTGTGTGTGGAGAGCCCCTGATGTGCCTAAAAGTCACTCCTTCCCTTGTGAGCCCTGCTGTGCACCCAAACAGTGGTTTTCTACTACACGTGGGGCATCAATGTGCTCAGAAGAAATTGCATGGTGCAATTTTTCTTGTTACCCTTGTAAAAATGCAATATTTGGGGCTAATATCACTTTTTGTATGTATGATAAATGACATTTTTTTTTAAGTTAGTTTTTTTCCCCTTCTTGCTTTAGTTTCTGTGAAGCATCTGAAGGGTTAATAAACCTGTTGGATGTGGTTTTGAGCAGATTGAGGGGTGTAGTTTATAACAATGGTATTACTTTGGGTATTTTCTGTTAATAAGCCTATCCAAGTTACTTGAAATGTGATGTGGTCCCTAAATGAAATAGTTTTGTAAATATTGTTGGAAAAATTACTGATAAACGTTAAACCCTTCAAACAAAACCAAATGTTTAAAAAAATAGTGCTGATGTAGATATGTGATTGTTATTTATTAACCATTTTGTGTGACATAACTCTGGTTTTAGGGCATAAAAATTAAGGGTTTGAAAAATGAAAAATTTGCCAGATTTCCTATATTTTCACAAATAAACGCAAAAAATATTGTCCTAAATTTACCATTATGAAGTACAATATGGCACAAAAAAACCTCAGAATCACTGGGATCT
Organism: Anomaloglossus baeobatrachus; assembly: GCF_048569485.1. Lineage (NCBI taxonomy): Eukaryota > Metazoa > Chordata > Amphibia > Anura > Aromobatidae > Anomaloglossus > Anomaloglossus baeobatrachus. The sequence continues at coordinate 621,702,357 of NC_134354.1, forward strand.
GTTTATGCGTTCCAAAGTTATAACCTCAAAGTGACACTCGTCAGAATTGAAAATATTGGCCTGATCATGAAGGTAAAAACAGGCTGAGTGATGAAGGGGTTACACAAATAAAATAAATAAGCTGCCGTGAGCATTACCAGAGAGATTTCCCTGTCACTTCTTTAACACATCGAGTACCTTATTTATCAAATGTCTAAAAGAACAACTGGTCAGCTTACAGATCTTAAGACCTCTATGGAATGCTTAATTCTGAATTGATTGCTATAGGCCATTTTTTCTGTTTGACACAACGAGGCTTTGGGTAGGATTCCACTTGCGAGAGGCTCGCCAGTATCTCGCATCGCATCATCCGGACAGCCTGCCTCTTTCTCGACGGGAGCGTCTCAGCTGCATAGAAATACATGCAGCTGACCCACACCTGTCAGTAGAGAGGCAGGCCGTCCAAGGTGATGCGATGCGAGATACGCGTGAGTCTCTCGCAAGTGGAATCCTACCCTTTGAATGGGAGCACAGACCTTGCATTGCAATTTGCAGGTGACTAGCGTTGGGTCGCTATGCAGCCACCACACTAAGAGCCCCACTGCTGGGAGGACATTAACTGTGCGCTCACCACATGAGCTGTATGACTCGCATGAGTATCGGATCGCATCACCTGGCACAGCCGGCTTTTCTACTGACAGGAGTGGGTCGGCTGCATGTATTTCTATACAGCTGACAGTTTCCTGTCCGGAGAGTGTGCGGCCGTGCCGGGCGATTAGATGTGAGCGCACCCTAACTTTATTCCTCCCGGTAGTCTCGAGCTTTCAGTCTTGGAGGCAGCCTCAGTCACTGCTGTGTGCATAGTGAGCCACGACTGTAAACACGCTTTGGCATATACTTATTATCCTATATACACCATGAGCCACTAGAAAGCCTCCGATATATAGCAGGAGCCCCCCATATAGCCTCCTATATATATCAGGAGCCCCAACATAGCAGACTCTGTAATGATGCAGTGCTAAGCCAACTGTCAGTCAGTGATGGGGGGGAGAAGTGAGAACTGTGGTTCAAGCCACTGCTAACTGTAAACAGAGCAGTGACTGAAACTGCACTGGCCAACCACTATAACTGAAAGCCTGCGGCAGCAGGGTGGAAGAGAGTTAATTTCCTCCCAGCAGCAGGGCTCTTAGTGCAGCGACCACACGGCATCACAATGCTATTAACCCCATATCTATAGTTTAATAGCTTTTTTTTTTTCTTTAACATGACAGATTTCCTTTAAAATCAATTGCACAGACTTCCGGTTGCGGCGCTGTGATGTGAGGATGCGGGAGACAGAGCTCCGCACGTTCCTCAGCCCCACACACCGACTACAGGAGCCCCACGGCCGGGGGAGGAGGCGGAGAGGGGGAGGCGAGGAGCGGGAGGTGACCGTGCATGGAGCGGTACCTCCTCCGGAGCGGTGGCAGACAGCTGGAGCAGGGTGCTGCAGAGAAAGCAGTGCACATGGAGCGCAAAATGGCGGCCGCGGGCCGCGGCGGTGTGCAGGGAGGTGAGCAGGGACGGATGGAGGAGGGGGAGCAGCTGAGAGAGCAGCAAAGAGCTCGGCAACACATGCAACAGGCAGCCGAGCAGAACGAACAGCAGGCAGCCGAGCAGCACGAGCAGCAGACAGCCCAGCAACTCCAGCAGCAGACAGCCCAGCAACTCCAGCAGTAGACAGCCCAGCAGCACCAGCAGCAGACAGCCCAGCAGCAGACAGCCCAGCAGCAGACAGCCCAGCAGCACGAGCAGTTCCCAGGCCTGCAAATTGATTATGACCGTCTGGCTGGAGCAGTGGCAGTGCACCTGGCAGACAAGATCAAAGACTCTCTAGAGGCTATGGTGGGGGCAGTGCTAGCACCCTTAAAGGAACAGATCGCACAGCAGGGAGCCAGGATGTCAGAGATGGAGCAAAGAATCTCTGACACAGAGGACGAGGTGGCAGCATTAAAGGGGCAGCTGCAGGAGATGGTGGAGGGATCCCAGGCCATGAGAGACAAACTAGAGGATCTGGAAAACCGCTCCAGAAGAAGCAATTTAAGGCTGGTGGGTTTGCCGGAATCTATAAGCATGCGGCAATTGGACAACATATGTGAAGCAGAGCTCCCCAAGGCGCTAGGTCTAACGCACAAATGCAGGGTGGAAAGAGCGCACAGAGTGGGCCCTGTAAGAGAGCGTCCAGGCACAGGAGGAACAAATGGGAAGGAAGACAGCACAGGAGTGACGGGACCAGCCAGGCTGCGCCAAGTGATAATAAAATACTTGGAATACAAAGACAAAGAAGAGATACTGCGAGCGTTTATAGGAAGGAGGACCCCACTGTCTCTACAAGGGCATAAGGTGCTGATCTTCGGTGACTACTCGGCGGAGGTTACACGCAAAAGGAAAGCCTTTAATAAGATTTGTACCGCGCTGTATCGTAAAGGCATAAAATTCCAACTGCTGTATCCTGCAATACTGAGAGTAACAAGACGTGATGGATCCCTTTTTGTGACGAAAGACTTGAGTGAGGCGGAGAGATGGATGGAGAAGATGGAGAACAGAAACCAGACGGAGGACTTCCTGGAGAGGCAACATACTCGGCAAGGAAGAGAGGAGGAGAGCCGGGCATCGGGCCGGAACGACTGGATGGAGGGGAAGGAGATACATGCAGGAAGTCCAAAAGCAAGGAGGTTGCAGTCGCGTTGGCCTGGAGGCCAGAAGAGGGGAGCGCCATGAGAGAGGCTGCAGGGAGAAGAATCGATATTTTTGAACTGAACTGAGGGGCCCAAGAGAGAGGGGACTGACGGAATGCAGGGGATGAGTAACATCTACTGTTTATTATTGCATCTTTACTTTCTGCTTCCGCTTCCTGCTTCCTCTTCCGCCTCCCCTTCCGCTTCCTGCTTCCCCTTTCACTACCTCTTTTGCTGCCTACTTCCTCTTCCACCTCATACTGCCTCTTCCACTTCTCTTGCACTTCCTTTACCATCCCATCTACCTCTTCCTACTTCTTTTTCCACTTCCTCTTCTAATTCCTACTTCCTCTTCCTACTTCCTCCTCCTACTTCCACTTCCTCTTCCACTTCCTACTTACTTCCACTTCCTCTTCCTACTTTCACCTCCTGTCCCACTTCCTCTTTCACTTCTTACTTCCTTTTCCAATTCTACTTCCTCTTTTACTTCCTTTTCCACTTCCTACTTCCTCTTTCATTTCCTCTTCCACTTCCTATTTCCTCTTCCACTTGATCTTCCACTTCCTTTTCCACTTCCTACTTCCTCTTCCACTTCCTCTTCCACTTCGTTTTCCACTTCCTCTTCCTACTTCCTCTTCCACTTCCTATTTCCTTATCCACTTCCTCTTCCTACTTCCTTTTCAACTTCCTACTTCCTCTTCCACTTCCTACTTCCTCTTCCACTTCCTACTTCCTTTTCCACTTCCTACTTCCTTTTCCACTTCCTCTTCCACTTGATCTTCCACTTCCTTTTCCACTTCCTACTTCCTTTTCCTACTTCCTCTTCCACTTCCTATTTCCTTTTCCACTTCCTCTTCCACTTCCTACTTTCTCTTCCACTTCCTTTTCAACTTCCTACTTCCTTTTCCACTTCCTACTTCCTCTTCCACTTCCTACATCCTCTTCCACTTCCTTTTCCACTTCCTACTTCCTCTTCCACTTCCTTTTCCACTTCCTACTTCCTCTTCCTTTTTTCCCCCCTCTTGTAGGCTTTTCCTTTCTTTTCTCTTCAGTTCCCCTCGCCTCTTCAATCTATATGGACCAAGGTGCCCTGCCCCATCGGGGGTGTAGGGGATCCTAACATCTATGGGGAACCGGGTTTCTCTCTTTTTAGTATCTACTGATAAATCGCTCTTCTGGTAGCCAGGTCACTTATGCTGATGGGAAGTGAAGTGAAATTGAGACCAGAGGTAACAAATAATAGGTATGGGCAATGCTGGCACGGCTATTAGGCAATGAGGGAGGGAGAATTGTATGCTGGCACGGCTATTGACCAGAAAGGCCTTGCTCTGGTGTGTTAGATAACAGAACAATGGGGGACAGGCCATATGTAAATGTTAATTAGGGGGCTGAGAGGGGATTGCGAAGCCAGGAGCATCACAGAAAAAATGGAAGTGACGAGATGATTGATTGTAAAGGGGGGGACAGTTGAGGGGTTGTTAGTTGACTATAGATTTAGGTTGAATAGTTGGGTTCAGGGAAAGCAACACCGAAAGAAAACTGAGGGCAGATGGGGGGGTAGCCAACAGGTTTATAGTTAATGCGAAGAAGAGGACACAAGGTTGCGCCCAGGCAATACATAGTTGTCAGTACGCAGCGGAGTTAAGGCAGGGAAAAGACCAGGGAAAGGCGCCAAGACACACACAAGTTAGAACAGATAGCGACATAAATGTCCCGAGATGTTGGGATAATGGTTAAATTAGTCACTTGGAATGTAAAAGGTTTGAAGTCTCCACATAAGCGCATGATGATATTACGACACCTTAAAAGACTGAAGGTAGATATCGCACTACTGCAGGAGACCCACCTGCAAAAAGGGGATTTTTTTCGTATGCAAAAATTATGGGTGGGGGCGGTAGTCGGGTCAGGATCCCAGGGAAGGAAGGCAGGGGTAATGATCTTAATAAACAAACACTTTACTCACGAAATAGTGTCCCAAGACAGTGATGATGGTGGGAGGTACATACTTATCAAATTAACTAGCCCGCAGGGAGAGTTTAGTATACACAATATATACGCCCCCAATACCGAACAAAAAGCCTTCTTTGACTTTATCACCAACAAATTGGGAGTGGATGTAGAACCAAATAAGATAGTGGGGGGAGATTTTAATGCAGTAGTTTCGAAAGAGGAGGATAGGAGGTATGGCAAGGAACAAGGTAGGCAGAGTAGGAATACAAAGGGTTTGATGGCCAAATTACTGGAAGACACAAATCTGCAGGACAGTTGGAGAACGCAACACCCATATGAACGTGAATTTACACACTACTCACACCCACACGAAGCATGGTCAAGGATTGACTTTATGTTAGTAGACCAAAGACTCTGGCACAGGGTCAAGGATGTAGACATAGAGAACATGGTTATATCTGACCACAGCCCGGTGACCTTAGACTTAAATGACAGAATACAGAGGGGCTCGGATTATATATGGAGATTTCCATCATTCTTACTCAAAGATAAAGATTTTATTAAAACATTAAAGGAGTGGTGGGAGGAATATTGCGGCACTAACAGCGGGCACGAGGAAGAGGCAATGCTATTCTGGGAAACAGCGAAAGTAGTATTAAGGGGGAGACTGATGGGGCATGTAGCCAAAATCAGGAAACAGACGCAAAAACATTACCAGGAGGCAAGCACTAGTTTGAGAGAGAAATACACAAGGTACCTAGAAAACAAATCCCAAAAAGCAAAAGAAGAGTGGAAGGAAGCAAAACAAGAGTTTGACATGTGGGTAGGAAAACGAGAAGAACTAGTAAGGTCTCAGCAGGAGGTTGACTTGCACCGATTTGGCAATAAGGCAGGTAAACTGCTGGCTAACCTGGCAAAGGGAAGACGACCGTTGACGTTAATAGCTAGCATGACAAGACAGGATGGGACCAAATCGACGAATCCGCAGATCAACCAGATCTTGGGGGAATACTATGCCAAACTATATAGTAAAAAAGATGAAAATAGAGAAGGAGGGAGGGAGTGGCTAAAGACATTAGGACTTACACAAATAACCGAGGACGAACTGACTAGACTGAACGCGGACATCACAATAGAGGAAGTGCAAACAACAATAGGAGAACTGAGTATACATAAAGCACCGGGGCCTGACGGGTTCAATGGGGAATTCTATAAAGTACTAAAGGAGGAAATATCACCAACGCTGACACGTATGTTTAATAAAATGTTAGAGGGTACGGGAATGTCTAGCCACCTTAACACTGCATATATAAAACTTTTACCCAAAGGAGACAAAAATTTGGACAATCCAACGAATTATAGACCAATCTCACTAATCAACCAAGACCTTAAACTAGTGGCCAAATTGATGGCCAATCGATTAGCAGAGGTATTACCAAGGCTAATTTCTCCCGCCCAATCGGGGTTTGTAAAGGGGAGAGCAGCCGTGACAAACGTAAGAAAGGCCATGATAGTAATGGACGCCATCAGACACAGGGATCTACAAGGAGGGGACTTGCCAGCCATGATCACGTTGGATGCTGAAAAAGCGTTTGATAATGTGCAGTGGCCATGGCTGGAAACAGTCCTAGATAATATGGGCTTCAGGGGAGCATTCAGAACATTTATAGGTATACTATATGCAAACCCTCAGGCAAGAGTGGCGACACCCGGTTTTTTGTCATGACCCTTCTCTCTTTTTTTTTTTTAAACATCTTTTTATTGAATTTTAACAGAATTTCTTTTACAATCTGCTCTTATACAAAGAGTTCCCGCCCACCCCTCCCCCCGCTCTGCGTGCGACCAGAAGCAACTTAAAATGGTAGCTTATGTAATTGGTATGTGTCCATTGAGCAGTTCAAGAAGGTACCAAGAGGTCTGTCCAAACTGAGATTTAAGTCTATCCTTAAGCACTGTAGCCAAGTTAGGTATAAATAAAGACCATGTTTCAAAGAAACGCATAGTCAGCTTCTCCTTATTCGACAGTGCATCCAGCCAGTCCATTTTGAATATGAACATTAGTTTTGTTTGGATAAACGCTAGAGAGGGTGCTTCAGGATTTACCCAGAGATGTAGGATACTTTTCCTAGTGGCCGAGGCCCAAATAGTTAACATTGCCCTGGTACCTCTCGGAAGACTTTGTTGAGCCTCCTCCAACATGTTAAAAATCGCCCACTGTGGTGTCAGAGCAAACTGAATATTGTATGTGTTTTGTAAGACTGAGTGAACGCTTTTCCATACTCCCTGTATCTGAACACAGTCCCATAAGTGGTGAAACAGGTCAGTGTCTCTTATGCCACATTTAGAACAAGAGTATAAGGCATTTCTGTCCATTTTTTACTGAATTTTTGGAGTAATATATGCTCTATGTAGAATCAAGGCCATATCTGTGTAGCTACTGGACGACAGAAATTTACGTTGCAATAGCGTGGCTTGTAAAAAATCCTTTACCTCGAACTCTGGCATGTCTACCTTCCATTTTGCTGGACCTGTTGTTTTCCCCTCCCATGTCCAAACTGTACGCAACATTGAATAAACCTGACTAGTCGAGGACGCCTGGCTTCTTGCCCTCCTAAGAAAGTTATCCACACTTCCTCCAAGATCTGCCTTTGGCTTGTCAACAAGATATTTTTGTGCCAAGCTACGCGCCTGAAGAAAAAGAAAAGGCTGACCCACAAAAGCTGGAAATCGGTGTGCCGCCTTCTCGTAAGAAAGCAACGACCAATCAGGCTCCATTAGATCTGCAGCATAAGCACAACCCTGCATTGACAATGTTTCATAAATCCTCCCTAAATGCAGCAATGCTGTTAACGAGACTTGTGAACATAGCTGTTGTTCCAATTGTACATTGGCAAAGTGAGATACTCCTCGCACCCAGTCCACCACATATCTAAAATTTGCTGCTAGATTATATCTGCCCAGATCTGGAAGATTTATGCCCCCTGCCCCTTTTGGTAATTGAAGCTTGATTAAGCTGATCCTAGTACGCCCCTTGTGCCCCCAAATGAATTTTCCAAAGGATGAATTTAGTAGCTTAATATCTGATTTACGTAGAAGCAACGGGAGAGTCTGAAATAAGAACATTATTTTGGGGAATGCTACCATTTTAATTAAGTGACATCGGCCCGAAAAGGATATTTTCAGATGTTTCCAAGATTGGAGTAGATGTATTAATGAATTTATAAGAGGCTTATAATTAATTTGATATAGTAACAAGGGGTTTGCTGGGAGCTGAATCCCCAAATATTTAATGGACCTGGTACACCACTGGAAGGGAAATAAGTTATCAATTTTACCCGATTTGTACATTGCCAATGCCTCAGTTTTTTTGTAATTTACCCTGAAGCCTGAGGCCTTTCCAAAATTATTCAATGTGTTCATTATCTCTGGAATCGCTTGAGAGGGATTGGCAATAAACAATAAAATATCATCGGCAAAAGCCAAAAGTTTAATTGTTGTCCCACCGACTCTCATGCCCTGAAATATTGCTAAATTATGTAGGGTCCTCAACATTGGGTCCAGAGCCAAATTAAACAATAAAGGTGACAAGGGACACCCCTGCCTCGTTCCCCTCTGTACCTCAAATGGCTCAGAGAATGTATTATTTATAGATAGTCTGGATTTGGGTTCTGTGTATATCATCTTGACTGCTTCGCAAAACCAGGATCCCGCCTGGCGACATGCCAAAAGATTATGTAAATAGGCCCAAGAGACCCTGTCAAAGGCCTTGTCCGCATCAAGGCTAACTACTATATGTTTGGTACATCTATGCTTTCTACTATAAGAGATAGCCCCAATAGCCGTCCTGATGTTATAGGTGATGGATTTCCCGTGCACGAATCCCGTTTGGAAGGGCAGAATAAGATCTGGAATCACTTGTTGTAATCTACCAGCTAGTAATTTAGTAAAGATTTTAAAATCAGAGTTGAGTAATGAGATGGGTCTGTATCCCTCCACCTGTAGTGGGTCTTTTCCTGGCTTATGTAATACTATAATGTTTGCCTCATTGAACCTGTCGGGAATTATTCTATCTGTGACTATCTTATTATACACTGCACATAGATGAGGACCGATAGAGGCTCCCAAGATCTTATAATATTCGTTACTAAATCCGTCGGGCCCTGGGCTTTTGGCTCGTTTAAGAGTGCCAATAGTTTTTACTATTTCTGAAATATTTATAGGGGCGTTTAGTACTACTCTTTGTTCCTCTGTCAAGATGGGCGCTACGGTACCATGGATAAAATCATCTTCCCTGTCAACCTCCCTCGGTTCCGCCTCATACAGCGAGCCAAAGAATGCCCTGAACTCCTCCACTATTTCCTCATCTTTTGTTACCATGGTACCATCTTTCTTTTTAATTTTGTGGATTCTAGTGGTGGTTCTAAAGGGTTTGGTTAAAGAAGCTAGTAATTTCCCAGGTTTGTTGCCCCATTTAAAGTATTTATGTTTCTGGTAGTCCAGGTTACTAAGTGCCATCTCATGGGCCAAGGTGTCCGCCGCCTCCTTGGCCTCTAAGAAATGTTGTTTTGTCGCATCCGTGTTATTATTTTTAAAATCTTTATATGCCTGCGTGAGAAGTTTTTGTGCTGATATAGTTTGTTCCAGGAGCTTTTTTCTCTTATGGCTAACATATGATATTATCTGACCTCTTACTACTGCCTTGGAGGCAGCCCAATACAAACCAGCGTCCCCACCATGCTCGTGATTATCCTTCTCATAAAAGCTCCAGTAGTTTTGTAAAGAAGCTTTGAAATCCTCAGATTGATATAAATATGAAGGAAACCTCCACCTTCTTTCCCGTAGTATTGTGGTAGATAATAACAAATTAAAAGTAACCGGTGCATGATCCGAAATACAGATGTCTAGGATGTTGGAGGAAAGTAAATGTGGCATCAGTGCTGGGCTTAGTAGCCAATAGTCAATCCGTGTATGTAAGTCATGGACATGTGAATAAAATGTATAATCTTTATCTATTGGGTGCTGCATGCGCCATGTGTCTATTAGTCCCAATTGATTGACGAGATATTGCAAACCACTATGGAGCGCCAATAGAGGAGATGGCTGGGGACTTGACCTGTCTAAAATTCCATCATGAGCCTCATTGAAATCTCCGCCTACAATTAAATTAGTCATATCCCAACCTGTGATACTTTCGATCAATCTGGCTCTGAACTGTGGATCAGGAATATTTGGTGCATATATGTTTGCTAAGTTGTAGATAGTGCCCTCTATCTTCACTTTCACCAATAATAAACCTCCAGAACTTCATGACTAATATGCTTATTGATCAATATAGCTACCCCTCTTTGTTTTCTCGTAAATGACGCTTCTGCGCATACGGCATATTTTCTGCTGTGAAGAAATGGGTGATTGCCCTTCATCCAGTGTGTTTCCTGTAAGAAGACAATATGGCAATTTAAACGATGTAGATAATTTAAAACTTTTTTCCTCTTAATAGGAGAGTTTAACCCGTTAACATTCCAGGAGCACCATTACAGCGATTTAATCGTGGACACATTTGTGCTCTCTGTGTTAGTCATTTATCCTTTCCAGAAGGAGGAATTAATTGTAAAATTATAAACAACCTATTTGGGTTCCCTCGTCCATCCCAGCGAGTAAACGCGACAACCCATATGAGAGCTAAACTAAAGGTACGCACGCAGAGCCCCCAACCCCTTCCCATCTAAACAAAAACCTTAATCTAATGGCAATGTCACCTGCCTCTCTGGCAGTCCTGACACTGAAAAAAAAAAGGAAAAACAGAATGAACATCAGAACTGTAGCACAGTGACGTCTCTGATTTAAGTGTCTATGTTGAGTGCTGGCGAAGCTCCATTTTCCTGAAGAAGGTAATTTAAAGCCAACTTAGGATCTTCAAAAGTCCAATTCGTTCCCCCTGTAGTGAAGCGTAGAACAGCAGGATACAGTAGACTGAAGCGAATATTTTTTTCCCCGCCAATAGTTTGCATACTGGATTGAAGGCTTTGCGTCTTGTTGTCAAGGCTGCTGAGTAATCTTGGAACAAAAGCAGTTTAGAGTTATTGTAGGTAAGTGAGCGATTTTTTCTAAATGCTGTCAGCAATCTGATCTTGTCTTGGAAGTCCAGGACCTTAAAAATCACTTGTCTGGGTCTGACCTCTCCATCATTTCGAGGTGGGCCCACTCTGTGGGCCCTTTCAATAGCAATTGTCCCCGACTTTAGATCCAATTTCAATGCTCCTGGTAGCCATTCTGAAGTGAGTTTCAGTAGATCAGCTTGCCGAACCGATTCAGGGACGCCCACCAACCTTAAATTATTGCGTCTGGACCTGTTTTCAAGATCATCTACCTTGTCCAGCAATACAGCAATGTCCTTATTCCTGCTCTCCAGCATCTCTGAAATTTCCTTTACAGAGTCCTCCATGTCAGAGACCCTCTGCTCCACATCTGTTCTCCTTGAACCCTGGGCATTAACTTGGGTGACTATAATGTCTAATGAAGACTGGAAGGCTGCCAGCCGCCCATCAATCACTGGCATCAAGAGATCCGTGATGGCCTTAGCAGTGTCCTGGGGTGGGTCTGTAGTTGCCTCAGGGGAAGCCCCTGGTGATGGGGGTGCATTTTGGTTTTGTCTTTGCGGTCTAATTCCTTTACTTGGTTGTGTGGCATTGCTCTTACCCACAAATTTATCCATAGTAAGAACTGTAAATATGGAGCTTCTTTAGAGACTGTGGTGACGTCACAATAACATAAGCTTAATTACATCTGTGTGGTAAACTTGGCTGTTTCACAATTATTTCCACGCTGTGTATGAGAGTGTATAGATGTTACTTGAAAAAGACCAGTCAGAAGGGCAGGAGGCAGGCCAGATGACTGATCCCACTTCTTTTTGTTTTTCACCCTCTTCTATACTGTCAGTGCTGGTGAAGAGGTGAAGTATGGGTTAATCAAGTTGAGCTGTGATGCACTTCAGGCTTATCTGCCTCTGTTTACTGTTGCAGATTACAGGCCTTGTGCAGCAGCCATATAAGATGAGACCTGCAGGGATGTATCTGCCCCCTCCACAGCCCCCTGTTTATCTCATGACCTGCTCTCACAGCCGAATGTCTCCAGGGGCTTGCAGCTCCCCCTCACTCACAGTATCTCAGACGGTGGGCCTGTCCACGGAGTTCTGTGTGACAGGTAAACACAGCATGCAGTCCTGTTTGCTGAGCTTGCTGCTGCTCAGTGTTTCACTATTTCTTCTGTGGCAGGGAGGGGAGTGTGTGAGAGTTCACTGAAAACTATGGCTGCCGCTGGAAGCACTTCAGTCCCCCTCCCTGTCTCCTTCTGGATGTTAGTGCCCGATATTTAACCCCTCTCTTACCAGATCCCGGGTGCTTTCCGTTTGCAGTGGCACAGCTGCAGGGGGAGCAGGGAGGATGGGCAGCGTTTCTCTGTGTAGCACAGCCCACAGCCTGCAGCCTGGTGCTTTGTGTCAGAGCACTCCTTTCTTTGTGGTGCAGCATACACCTTTCACCTCTGGAGTATCAGGAGAGCCGGGCCTGATGTGCGCCCCTTGTCCTGTCCTTATCCCTGCAGCCTTGAGATGTTAGGATGGGCCTGGACAACGTTTTTGGCCTAGGCTGCTGCAGGAGCTCATGATAAAAGCAGCTACCTCGTAGCTCCGCCTCCCGGAAGTCACGACCCTTCTCTTTGACCAAAGGGACGAGACAGGGGTGCCCGCTGTCTCCTCTCTTGTTCAATCTAGCCATTATCAAAACTGATCAATGGAGGAGATTGCTTTGAGGGCATTAACATTGGAATGGAAAAAGTACATTCAGCTCTATTCGCGGACGATATCATATTATTCATGAATAGACCACAGAATGACCTTTTAAAAACAGTACAACAGATAGAGAGATTTGGGTCTATGGCAGGTTTTAAATTGAACAAGACAAAATGTGAAGTACTGTTTCTGAATGAGCGAACCATGTCATCCCTGAAAACCTATGGAATAGGGGATAACATATGTGGGATACCGATAGCAAAAACCCACCTTAAATACCTGGGGATCCAGATGGGACGCCAGCCTGCCTCCATTTATTAATTAAACTTCAAACCGTTGATACAGAAAATAGAACGAGAGCTAAAGATGTGGGAGGGGCTGCCGCTATCCCTGCTAGGTAGAAACCACCTCTTAAAAATGATGAGTTTCTCGAAGCTGCTATACCCAATGCAGACTATCCCTATATTAGTAAAGCATGCGGATGTAAATAGACTGAATAAAGCATTTACAAGCTTCCTATGGAAGAGAAAAAGACCAAGAATTAGGGCGAAAAAACTAATGCTACCACTGGAAAAGGGAGGAATCAAGATGCCAAATGTGAGAGGCTACAACCTTGCATGCTTGATGAGGCACGTAATAGACTGGCTGAGGAAGACAAACAGCTATTCTAACATAAAATTGGAAAGTGAGTACTGTAGACCATGGGTCTTGGGGGCAATATTACACACGTCATTGGCCAATATTCCGAGGAAAATGAAGCACTCCCTGGTATGTAGGGATACGATAATGGCGTGGAAAGCAGTGAGGAAAAAGTTTAACCTGTCCTGGCGAATCTCCAAATACCTAAATATCTGGAATTTTCCGGAATTCCCAGCAGGGAGGGAAAACAAACTATTTCTAGAATGGAGAAATAAGGGGATCAGTGGGGTGAAGGATCTGCTCCATGAAACGGAACATAGGCGGTTGACCCTTGAGGAGATGGTGAACAGGTACGGGCTTTCCCCATTCCAAATCATACAATACAAACAGGTGGAAAAGGGAATAATGGGACTATTGAGGGATGTTAGAAAAGAACAGGTAATGAATGAAATGGACCAATTTATAATGAAGGATAAACAGGAGATTACTGTCTCCTCCCTGTACAAAGATCTGAGAACAGCACTGGTACCACTGCTCTCAGACCAGGTCTGGGGAGCGTGGGCACGACAACTAAAAGATACAGAGGCAGGGGAAAAGATACAGCAGGGATGGATGAGGAAGGAGGTGATTAATGAGGGCTGGAGGGACACACAGTTTAGATTAATGCACAGAGCAATTTATGGTTTTAACATCCCCACCAAGCAGACTATGAATAAAATAGAACATTGCCCCAAATGTAAACAGCCGAAAACGGACTTATACCACGGGATTTGGCAGTGCCCACAAAGTCAGAAATTTTGGGGAAAAATGAAGACACTTATAGAAAAAGTATGGGAAGTGGAAATGGAACTAGACCCATTGTTATGGATTTTCCACCACAGGACTAAAGAAAAGGAAGGAGGAGGAGATACACGGGGGACCACGATTCCAAGACTCTTTCATAATATTGCTATGATAGGGGAAAAGGCCCTACTACGCAGATGGCTCGAGGAATCTGTTCCATCAGAGGAGGAGGTGGTCAATCAGATTAAAAAGCTGCTCAATATTGAACAGTTGGAAACCGAAAGAAATAAGGACGAACTAATGGGAAACTTTTTTAAAAAATGGAAGAGATTTATAGTACAACAGTATGGAGTTGCAGAAATACGGAAAGTGGTATCTCCTTTCACTAATACGGAATGGTATCTACTGGGAGACTTGCAAGGCACATTGGGAAAGCTGAAAATACACACGCAGTAGAGACACAACAGTAGGGCGAGACGAGGGTTTCAGAGACATAGGGCTTCAAACGGGAATCAGAATATAGAGGAGCTGTGTGTTCTTTTGCGACTTATACCTGGTGTTCAGCGTATTAAAAATGTTGGGGGCGATAAAGTGGGAATAAAAGAGGGTGGGTTAAGACAAGGGTGGGTAAATTGGTAAGGTGAATTTATTCTTGTTCAAATGTTAGACATATTGTAATAATTCTGAAAAATGCAATAAAAATGTATGTTTAAAAAAAAAAATCAATTGCACATATAGGTATGGTATAAACAGTTGGAGCAAAATAAATGAGCGATGATATTGTTCCTCAATTCTTTATATTATTAATTATTTCTTCTATGTTCTAAGATGAGAAAACAATGAGAAAGTCCAAAGGCAGAAGTCAAGTCTGTTATCATTGGTAAAGATAATGATAATTAGAATTCTTTATAGATTTGGCCATCACTCAAATGGCATCTGACCTATTACTAAATATTTGCACAAGTTTTCATGAAATATTCATTTTGCAGAACTATTTAGTCGATTCTTACACAAGTACTTTATTTTTTACCTTTTGTGCCTCTCCTATGCCTCATAGATTGTAAGCTTGTGTTGAACGCCCTCACCGCTCTTCGTACGTATTGAATTATGTATTACTGTAATGTCTTATCTTGTTTGTTCAAGTTTCCTCTGAAATGTAAAGTGCTGCGGAATATGTTGGAGCTATAGAAATCAAAATGATTTTCTGTACAAAAAAAAAAAATCCAACAGTTACGCTATGTGCAACCATGAACTAACTGTCGATTTTTGCTCTACCTTTAGCAACAAAGTCACTAATATCTTAATATCATATGTTTCAGAATGGGCAATATAGATGATTTCGTGGAAGAATTCAATGCGGAATCAGGAGACACTAATTCTTAATCAGATCACGGTAAAAAAAAAAAGAAGAACAAAACACATCAAAAGCAGGGATATAAATGTTTTTCTGTGAACATAGATTTATTTTTTTAATAAACCAATTAAAAATACAAAAACAGCTTGAAAAGTATTTCAACAGTTTAACATTTTCTTTTAAATACAAATTTCATCTCTATCAATATAGTATAACATTTGAACTCTAAACATATATAGATCTCTTGAGGCTATAAAATAATTTGCTTGGTTGGAATTTCTCATAATGCACGGAAATTATGTTTGTATTCATTTGTTATTCAGCATTTGTTTCCAGGGTTGTAAGGAAATATACATTATTTACAAGTAAAAAAACAAAAACAAAAAAAAGCTCCTCTATATCATTACATAGCTTTCATGATACCTGCAATATTCCAATGTAATGTATAGCTGGATCACACAAAGGCACAGTAGTTATTGCTAAAGACAGAACAGGATAAGACATGGAAAAAGAAAGACTTGAAAGAAAGGTCTTAAGAACAGTGCAAAACCTCAGTGACATTACATCGGATTCTTCGGCTATTTCATATTCTGGCCCTTAAGTAGTCATAGATCAGCGTGGAGATATTCAGACGGCTAGCATATAAAGCTGTATTGGCTTTTCTTATTTACAGACTAACGAAATAGAATTTACAGAAAGCGCAGTGTGGTGAACACACCGGAAGATTGTCAAAAACAGCTCAAAAATATTTGCATCATAGACAGTTACACATTGTCCGTAGAGAACAATAAAAGGCACGTTCCTTCAACATAGGGGTCCTGGAATAAGCGATACGCCCAAGTGGAATTCTTTATGAAGAATATTTGACTTTCCTGATTAAGATTCCAGAATGTGGAAAAAAAAAGGAAAAGAATTGCTTAAAAAAAATCAAAACCAACTGCAGAGATATTAAAAGTTTTACTGGTAAGGCATCACATACTGAGAAAAGGGATTTATGAAAATATAGATGTTCTTTAAAAAAAATATAGAAAGAATATTGAGGAAGAGCCCATCACATTTGGAAAATCTTAAATATATAGAAATTTTCTATGTTAATTTGAGTCAAACTCCCATGGGTCGTTTTCCTTTTTAATTTCCATCTGGGCTGGAAATCCATTTGGATTTGTTACCACCAGTACACATGGAGGATGATATTTCTGCTCCGTTTGCTCAGCAGTCTCCCCTGCGTCTTCCTCGGGACCTTCATCACTGGGGAAAGAAATAAATGTTTGTTTGGACTCTGGGGATTTGATGACTGATGTGATGACTGTGCCTGGAGTTTGGTTAAGCAGAGGTGAAGTGCTTGTTGAGAAGGTCATGACTGGAGTGGCTGTACTGAAGGCTGGAGATGAAGGCACACTGACTGTTCCATTACAAAGACCCTGAACACTGCCATTAAGAACCTGCCGGACCTGGCTCGAGCTCAGGACAATGGGCGGTGGAGGCGATCCGGCTCTCTGAGGGTGTAGCACCATATTATCCTTGAGTACGGAAATAGGCTGTCCCGAAGGAATGGCTTGAAGTATAAATTTCTGTGACCCTGCCGGAGCGGTGGGGTCGGTGCTTGTTATCACTGTGGTGAGAGGCACAGTTTGGAGTGTTACAGTATGCAGCTGCTGATTGCCCGGTGACACCACAACTGGGACCTGGCCTGGAGACTGGATCGTTCTAGAAGATAAAGATAGCCATATTCAAGCATCGATATCAGGACAAAACAAAAATTTGGAGCAAAGCAGCATTATCGTATTACAATCAGAACAGGCACTGTATACACATTATAGGATAATACTATGTGAATTTCCGACAAATGCAGGACAGATTTCATCTGCAAACTGTACCGTAGGTTCAAACTTCGCTTCAAACTCCCCCATTCAGACAACCCCACTCATCTCCAGCACCGATGCAGCTCGTGTAACATTTGTATGCCACAGTCATATTTTAATTAAGGGTTATTCTTTAAAGTTGGCTATAATTGGAGAGAGATTGTAAAATACAGCAACTTTCCAATTTTCTATGTTGTCAAAATTTTACTCCCTTTTCTTGATAATTCTATTTTTTTATTACTCATGCTTAGATAACTGGCTACCGCTGCAGACTAGCAGTTGTACAAAAACCTACACAAAATGACTAACATCATAGATGACATTCAAAAATACCTATACTGTAAAAGACTAATATAAATAATATAAATAATGGATCGTAGTTGTATAAAAGGTGTGTGAATATTATGTTATAATACATATATATATATATAGTATATCTATATATAGTATATACACAGTATATGTACAGTATATACACACACATTATATATAATACATACACACAGTACAGACCAAAAGTTTGGACACACCTCATCTCTAGAACAACTGTTAAGAGGAGACTTTGTGCAGCAGGCCTTCATGGTAAAATAGCTGCTAGGAAACCACTGCTAAAGACAGGCAACAAGCAGAAGAGACTTGTTTGGGCTAAAGAACACAAGGAATGGACATTAGACCAGTGGAAATCTGTGCTTTGGTCTGATGAGTCCAAATTTGAGATCTTTGGACCCAACCACCGTGTCTTTGTAGAAAAGGTGAACGGATGGACTCTACATGCCTGGTTCCCACAGTGAAGTATGGAGGAGGAGGTGTGATGGTGTGGGGGTGCTTTGCTGGTGACACTGTTGGGGATTTATTCAAAATTGAAGACCTACTAAACCAGCATGGCTACCCACAGCATCTTGCAGCGGCATGCTATTCCATCTGATTTGCGTTTAGTTGGACCATCATTTATTTTTCAACAGGACAATGACCCCAAACACACCTCCAGGCTGTGTAAGGGCTATTTGACTAAGAAGGAGAGTGATGGGGTGCTACGCCAGATGACCTGGTCTCCACAGTCACCAGACCTAAACCTAATCGAGATGGTTTGGGGTGAGCTGGACCGCAGAGTGAAGGCAAAAGGGCCAACAAATGCTAAGCATCTCTGGGAACTCCAAGGCTGTTGGAAAACCATTTCCGGTGACTACCTCTTAAAGCTCATCAAGAGAATGCCAAGAGTGTGCAAAGTAGTAATCAAAGCAAAAGGTGCTACTTTGAAGAACCTAGAATATAAGACATTTTCAGTTGTTTCACACTAA
Organism: Anomaloglossus baeobatrachus; assembly: GCF_048569485.1. NCBI lineage: Eukaryota > Metazoa > Chordata > Amphibia > Anura > Aromobatidae > Anomaloglossus > Anomaloglossus baeobatrachus. Next base: position 621,720,725 of record NC_134354.1, read on the forward strand.
GTATTTCATTCCACATGTTTTCATTCATAGTATTGATGCCTTCAATGTGAATCTACAATTTTTAGAGTCATGAAAATAAAGAAAACCCTTTGAATGAGAAGGTGTCCAAACTTTTGGGCTGTACTGCATATATATTATAAATTATATATATAGAGAAAGAGAGGGTGTGAGGCAAATCCCGGGATATGAAGATGAATTATGACTCCAGTCATAATCCCTCATCACTCCCTGGCAGTGCCCCCTCCCTTCTTGTTCTCAGTGTTCCACTTACACCTCCATGGCCATGTCCTGTGATATGGAAATTAGGTGGCTTAGGGACAATGGACACAGGATGACTCCCTGCCGTGACCCTGTAGTGGGGGCTGCTAGCTAGTTAGCAAGGCTATGGAAATAGCCAGACAGAACGACTCCAGTAAAAAATGGTTCATATCTCGCAAGCCATATTTCCGATAAATATGGCAACCATAAAAATGGTGTCTCCGCATGCGGACGATGCCGGCACACCCTTTTTATGGGAGCAGGACATTGGGAAATGCCCCAGGCGTGATATCAGCCAATGGGGAACTGGCAGACAGGTCATGAGTCCCCTCGTTCTGTAGCTAAATTCATAACTGTCACAATGAGAGCATTGGCGTCCGCCTACGACGCTCCCAGGCAAAGTTATGGCCCATATTCCATGTTGTGGATTGTCCATAACTCAAGCCAGGGGTGGAGCAGTGCTCCCTCTGAGGTCACTAAGGTAGGAGGGGACCTGGATTTGCCCAGGTTGATAACCCTACTTCGGCCATTTTCCAGTGTTCTTTTCGCTGGGGGCACGTGTAGGAAACATCTGTGGGAAGGATCCTAGAAACCTGGGTACAGCGCCCCCCTGTGGCCAGACGCAACAAGGTAACTGCTGGAACTGTGTATGCCTGTTTGTAACCCATGCTTTGATTGTAACTGTACTCTGACATATGTATATTCTGTAGATTCCCTATTGTATATATTGTAGTTCTAGTGTGCTTTAGGCTGATTAAATTATATAATTAATCTTGGGCTGTTCTGTTATCTCGATCTTGAATCCCACGTCTGTGTGTTCGGCTAATAGTTACCGTAAATCGGTTGGTGGCAGCGAATTGTGCCAAGGATTATTGTGGGGAGGCCAGTGAGATTCGGGGAGATTTTATATATTCCGCCCGCGGAGGTCGGGGGAATATATACCTTACTCTCACCGGGGACCCTTCAATAATCGGCATAAGTAGTATAGCGGCCTCCTTGCTTATTGTCGGGCAATTCCATAATTGGCCTGACTATAAGAGGGGCGCTAGAGAGCGCATCACGTGCTCTGTCTGTCGGTCGGGAGGTATAAAGGAGGGGTGACCCCCACTTGTTACCCCCCGATTGTGACGTACTGGTAGCCAGCGCGGGGGATTTCTGAGTGACCCCCCCGGTGGTTTGTGACAGAGGGATATACATATAATAAGCGTTAACATTATAATATAATATGCATTTGGCAACAGGGACAAAAATGTAAATTATTTAAATTATTGTGATCACGGTAATATTTAATTAAAGTACTAACCAGTCCACATGCAAATAATGCAAAAGCAGTGATCTAAACAGACATTGCCTGGAGGTAAACTGTTGTGTCACCCACCAAAGAGTGAAAGGAAGTGAGATATTATATATGTGTATTATATATGGATATTAGAAGTATTTACATACTCAGTGTGAACTTGGTGTATGCCACCTACAGTAAACACAAATGAATGGGTGAGAAAAGTCTAAATCCTCCTGCTATAGTGTTATTTGTCACTGCTTGGAGGATTTTTGCTTTTCAAACCCACACATATGTGTTGTTACTGTAGGTGGCATACACCAGGTTCACACTGTGTATGTCTACACTTCTAATATCATACATATATATATTTTTGTCCTTTTCATACACATATAATAGTAATTAATACATACACACCTTTTATTCAGTGCCGATCCATTATTTCTATTCTTTTGCATCATCTTTGATACGTTTTTAGATGTAATAGTCCACTACTTTTATTACTGCTTTTATATGTGTGTGATTTTGTTACTAATAAAGGTTAACGATGTCATCTATGATGTGTGCAGTCCTTTGTGTAGGTTTTGTCTAATCCTTGCTATTAAACGGCAACTGAAGCAAATGCATTATATATTTTCCTACAGGTTTACTGCCAAATTTTGAAGGTTCTATAGACTAGCAGTTGTAGCCAAACATGCTCAGTGACTACAAGCGGTTTTCTATAAAGCCTGAAAACACTCAGGTAATCCACTGTCTGAGGAGCGGTACACTCCCGAAGTAAAAAGATGACAAACCATTTATGGGGGTTGGTCACTTTTACCGCCAATTTCCTTTCTTACTTAAATACATGTATTTTGGATTAAAAATATTTTTTTACCAATGAGCTTCATTTCATATTTGTACCATTTGGCTTTTGTTTCCTGCACGTTCAAGTTTAATGTAGTCTATGGCAATAAGTTCTAATATTGACCAGCACTTCTGTCCATACAATGGATGCTGGTGGAGGAGCAGTGGCCGGACCTGTCCATTAGTGATGTGTTGGTCGCGAACGATCTGACACAAATATCCGGCTCCCTGCTGTGAACGACAGGAGCCGGATCACTAGTGTGAGCCACTAAAATATCTAAACGGCTCTTTTCGCCGTCAAAACCCCGCCCACCCGCGGCTAAACTCCGCCTACTCAGCAATCTAATTGGCCCCTTGTAAGTGGGCGGGTTTAGCCACGGGTGGGCGGGGCTTTGGCGGCATTACTGTAATCTTAAATATGTGTTCACTTGGGGTGAACACATTTAATAAGGAGCAGAGAACGATCTGAAAGAGCCGACTCTTTTTGGTGAGCGGAGCCATGGGAACCGGATCACCAAAAAGAGCCGGACTGCCCATCACTACTGTAGATTAGCCTCCTCCAACAGAAAAGCAGCTTTTCCAAGTGATCTGTTTTACTATTGGAGTAGGCCGATTGACAGGTCCGGTCACTGCTCCTCCACCAGCAGCCATTGTATGCACAGATGTGGTCCGTGTGATGAAAGCTTCTGGGACAAGAGACAGTCACCAAACTGTTTTCCTATGAAGCTATCAGTGCGCTCGTTCTCACAGTCTTAACAGGATTTTTTTTTCGTGTGTGTGTCTTTTTCTGATCTACACACAGTTGACTTACAGTAGTGCAGGGAAACAAAGCCTGTAAAAAGCAAAACTGCACAATTTGTAATGAAACCCAATTGCAAAAATTATTTCTAACTGAAAAAACGCCTTTAAAGTTAATTTTCTTCATGCAGATCAGTACTTGTTAGCACTTGTTGAAGAAATGCTGTTGCTTGCTCTTGTAAACAAGCAGTGTATTATTTCACGGTCACAATCGACCCTACAGTTTGGCGGTAAGGCTAGAATTATATATGCCATATTTTTCGGTTTATAAGACACACCGGATTATAAGATGCACTCCAAATTTAGAGGAAAAAAAAAGGTCAAAACAAAAAACAATATCGGGTCCGTCTTATAATCCGGTGGTGTCTTACCCGGGGGGGATAGGGGGCAGCGGTAGTAAAGCGGGATCACAGGAGGCAGAGGTGGATTAGGACGATGTTGCAGGTGGCACTGCAGGTGGTGCCACAGGTGTCTCGGAGGCTCACTGCGGGCGCTGTGTGGCAGGAACATCCAGAAACTGTCGGCAAAGCAGGCATCAAACAAACTGCGCCCATAGTCAGCACGTGCACAAATTGAGCTTATAGGCTCAATAACGAGCTGAGATCTCATCTGCGCACGCCTACATCCGGGGCCATTTTCTTTAAGTTCACTGCTGGGAGATCAATGGGCAGGAGGTGGCACGTGCAGAGATGAGACCTTGAGCCAAAAAGCTCAATCTGTGCACATGTCGACTCTGGGCGCCATTATTTGAAGCCTGCACCGCTGACATTTTCAGGATGGCCCCTGCCTTACTGCCCGCAGCGAGCACTAGCAGCGCCCGCAGCACAGATAGAAGCATTGCCCTTGCTCCTGTGACCATAGTCCACCACCCCACAGTAAGCTACATTTAGCTTATGAGTTGCACCCCTCATTTTCCTCCCAAATTTTTGGGAGGAAAAGTGCATCTTATAACCCGAAAAATACAGTATATAAAAAATGTGTTGGTCTAACTGCAGCACAAGGGGATTCACAGTCTATTGTTCCCGGTTATCAGCCACTTCAGACTGAAGTGGCAGATTATTCAATACACACATACTGTATACGCTCACACAATTAAAGCTGGGGTCACACTAAATGACAGCGACAACGACGTCGTTGTTACGTCACCATTTTCTGTGACGTAGCAGCGACCTTGTAAGTCGCTATGATCGCTGCTTAGCTATCAAACACAGCAGCTGAAGCAGCAATCATAACGACACGCATCGCTGTGCTGCAACATGTGCAGAGAGCAGGGAGCCGCGCACACTGAGCGCCGGCTCCCTGCTCTCCTAGCTACAGTACACATCGGGTTAATTACACAATGTGTACTGCAGCTACATGTGCAGAGAGCAGGAGCCGGCACTGGCAGCGTGAGAGCGGCGGAGGCTGGTAACTAAGGTAAATATCGGGTAACCACCTTGGTTACCCGATGTTTACCTTGGTTACATCTTACCGCAGCTGCCAGATGCCGGCTCCTGCTTCCTGCTCGCTTCATTTCGTCGCTCTCTTCGCTGTCACACACAGCGATCTGTGCGTCACAGCGGGAGAGCGACGACCAAAAAATGAAGCTGGACATTCAGCAACGAGCGGCGACCTCACAGCAGGGGCCAGCTCGTTGCTGGATGTCACACACAGCGACAGCGACGGAACGTCGCTGCAACGTCACAGAAAATGGTGACGTAGCAGCGACGTCGTTGTCGCTGTGTGTGACACCACCAGTATTTCTCCATCAGTGTTTCATCACTGTTTGTATACCAAAGCAAAGAGTGGAACTCACAGATGAAAACTATAATTGAAAAACTGACGCCTGTTTTGTGTTTCGGTGACACTCCTGGTTTTGGCATCAAATATTACTGAAATACTGAACAAAAATACTGAGTTGTGAATGAGAGCTTGGAATGTATGCAAAAAAAGCTATATTGAAAGAGTCATAAAGAGTCTATTGTAAAAGAGTCCATATAAACTTTTATACTCTCAGAATTCTGGGCTCATTGTTTGTTGAATCAGGGCCAAAGTGTCTACATATTTCATGTAGAAATGAACGTGTGTTAATAATATACCGGTACCAAAGATAATAACTATTGAAGTGCTCTGATTTCTGGAAAATAAAACACAGTACAATTGCACTATGGGCATTATACTTGAAAAGGGAACTCACCTGATCGTCTGTACAGAAGGCATGTTATCATTCTGAATGGTGCACGTTAGGCCTTGATCAGGAATAGCCTGCCCCGACATTAGATGGACTGTCCGATATAGCTGAGTTGGATGAGGTGACTGTGTAGGAGTCACTGTCCTCAGCATATCTGATGGTAATAATTGTTGCTGGCTAGATTCCTCTAGTTCTTTCACTTTTAATTTGGGTGACTTTACAACAGTGGTTGAGCATCCTCTTGGATTTGGAGAGACTTTAGACACTCGGGCTTGATTTCGATTGGGAGTAGAAATTGGAGAATGCAAATTTCCTGAGTATTCTGCAGAGCTTGAGTCTTCATCGTCAATGTATATGAGATCCTTTGGCATTTCTTTGAACTGATATACAAGGCGCTGGCCTTCCACTTTTGCTAAAATACCTCTTTGGTAATAGTACCTGCAAAAGGCAAATAGATGTCAAAATATGGATATTTTACTTACCCAACCAAAAGAGACTTATTACATTTATAATAATGAAATTCTAAGTATGATAAAGGATTATTACTAAAATGTTACATTTTTCTCTACAATCCTTAAATGGACGCTCTGAAACCTGGAAATCAGGCTCTACAAACAAAGCCCTATCTTGAGTGTTCCTCATATGTTCGACCTCTGAACTGTTCAACTTTTCCAGTGAGTCCCAAAGGCAATAAATGGGGAGGTTGTCAAAAAATGGGTACTTCCTCCGTCCAAGACAGGTGTTATGTTCTTATCTGGTAAAGTGGATTCTCTATGCCGCAAGTCAGGGTGAGCAACATGGACCATTAACGATGGCACATCAGGCAGGACTTACCGGATAGCACTTGTATCAGCGAGGAACAGGGCAACAGGATATAAAGGACAGAATTAAAACGAGTGGAGGAGGACACACCAGAAGACACAGAACCAGGAGTGAAGACATATACAGGAACTGTAGAGGTATATACTCAGCCCAGGACTAGTTAAAAGAGTTGTTGTATGCTATAAGAAGAAAGAGGGACCTTGATAGGGACAAAGGAAACAGTGATGGACAAGCAAACTGAATACTTGCTGATAAAGAAGATACACACTGCTCCACCAGCGTTTGTAGGGTCAACAGCACCAGAGAAGAGTTCGCTATACTTGCACATAGATGATAAATAATACTGGAGCTAGCCAAACTTTTGAGATTTCCTAAAAGTGCACAATTGGATGGGTTTTACTGTTGGTAATAAAATAGGACCTGTGTGTAGACCCATCAAAGGTTTTTAATATAATAGAACAATAGATATTACTGGGCTGCCGATATAATATCAATAATAGTATAGACAGATAATGAAGGTAGGAATTCTATAAAAATAAATAGGCAAAATGGTTACTAAGGCGTTTTATAGGTGAAACCTGGATTGCATAAATTCATTGATCCTTGTAATGTTCAATTCCGCCTAGTCTGCTGGGACTGGGTTTGCAAAACTCAAGTTATAGAAAAAAAATTACAGCGGTATTCTTTTCCGGGCGGCAAAGCAGGGAAACCGGGCACGATTACATTTAAAACTTTATTCGGCTTCAGGAACATCACTTCACAACATGTTTCGGCAGCATACTCCGCCTTCATCAGGTATTCACCTGATGAATATGGAAATATATGGAGATATGGAAAGTATTTGCAACCTTTAACATAGAAGTTGACTTCAGATGGAAAATGACAGGATTAATGCATTGAATAATCTGGAATGGACTCATAAATTTAGGGGCCAACTCCTTGCAACTAGTTTTTAAATGGTCAATAATACATCAATTCTCAAGGTGTATGTAAGGTTTATGGTCCAAAAAACACAATGCTGCCAGTGTAGCAAATGAAACCACCCACTGAACATTGATAAATCCAACTGGACTGGTAAAGCCGTGATCTATATATAAAGTATTACACTAAAACATTCAAATAGATTTCCCAGGTTACAGTAAAAGACACAATACATCCACACTGGTTAATGACCTCTCCAAACTTAGATCAAAAGGAATTAACCAGAGGGAGAGGGGAACAAGGGGTGAAATGAGAAATGGATACATATAAGTTGGTTGTGTATTACTGTGATCCGTGCAAGGCGAGCTGAACACATAAGCAGGCAAACGGACCGCAGCCACAGGTGTGAGCTCGAATACATGAAAGCTGTGACGATCCAAAGAAAGCCGCAGGAAGAAGAAAAGTGCTTTGCGGGTCTATCCCACTAGATGCACTTGCCCTGATCACCTCAGGATGCCGCAGCTGTGATGCCTGGATATTGGCGCTCACAGACAGTGCAGGCAAGGTGTGGAGTCAGGGCCGATGGTGACGTCACCAAGGAGTACGGCGGCTGATGAGGCTCGCAATCCTACGCGTTTCGAAGCTACTACGGGGCTTTTTTGTCAGGGAGGCGTACTGAGACTTCTCCACTACCTCCAATATATATTTTAAAAGCGGCTGCCGCTACAGACTTTGTTGATCCTTCATGATTAGTTCTTTCATCTAAAAACATCTGAGCATATAGTTACATCTTTCAATATTATACTTATGCTCAAAGAATTAGTTTAACATTATTTTGCTAACAACCTCATTATTAGATCATATGGCAATTATTTTATATTTTCAGTTTAAAAGTTCAACCATTTACCAACACAAAATCGTGTACATATACAGCAGTTAATAGTGAGAATAAGATAGCTGCTGTGTTCCAGCACCAGAGTGGATAGCTGGATAAAAAATGGTTGCTTAAAGGGGTTGTCCGGTCTCAAATGAAAAGTCTGCAGTCACTGAGATTTCAGACGGCCAAATCATGACAGTATGTGATGTGCAGTCTGTCCCTCCTCTGTGTTCTCTGTGCACTTGGTAGTTAAAATTACTTCTATCAGTTTTCTATCAAGAGAAGCCAGGGTAAGATGTGACCACCCACCTATACGGGGTATACAGTGCATACATCACACAGAGTGACTACCGACTTTTCTTCTGCGACTGAACAAACCCTTTAAGTAGCAACCATCTGCTGAGGCATTATATGAGCCGATACAATGCTCCCCTGTGTGTCAGCTTACCTGAGTGCCCTGCCCATCGTTTCATAGTTCATGTCAGGCTTGTTTTTGTGCTTTCCCCAAAGCTTAGAAACAGCCTTGGAATCCACCAATTTGAAAATGCCCTTTTCTCTCTGGGTCCACTTAATGTACTTTGGACACGTAGCTTTGTCTTGAAGTAAAGCCAATAGGAACTCCCAAAGATAAATGGTATTACCTGTGAAAGCAAAAGTAGTTATGAAACTGGAGGAATAGAATTCCATGTTCTGCAAAATGTGCAAATGTCTAATTAAAGGGGTTGTCCACTACTTGGCCAACCCCCCCTCAATCACTAAATCACCCCCTGTAAAATAATAATTGCCATAATCTCCTGTGGTCAAGCGATGACTGCACAGGGTCTGCATGGGGTTGTGTGACATTATGTGATGCAAACCCTGCAACCAAAGAGGACATCAGAAGGAAGTCAGAGAGCGGCAGCCATCACTCGCTGGTGTCAGTTTCGTCTGAAGAAAGTGAGAAAGCGGCCGCTGACTGTCCGCAGAACTCTTGTGACATTAGAATGTCAAATCCTGGGAGACCCAGTGAGGCCTTCACTTAAATGGTGCCCGCACCAGAAGTATAGCGGTTATTATTTTCCATGGCGTCATATACAATGCTTAGAAAAAGTATTCATACTTTGTGAAGTTTTCAACAAACTTAAATGTATTTTATTGGGATTTTATGTGATATACCAACACAAAGTAGCAAATATTTGTGAAGAATAAAGAAGGTAATATTTGGGGTGAGGGACTGGGGTGTAGGTTCATCTTCCACCAGGACAATGACCCTAAACATATGGCCAGATCAACAATGGATGGTTTAGATCATAGAAAGCATCTTCATGTGTGTGAATGGCCCAGTCAGTCCAGACCTGAATCCCATTGAGAATCTGTGATAAGACTTGAAAATTGCTGCTCACAGACGCCCCATCCAATATCACTGACCTAGAGCTATTTGGCACTAAATGTGCAATGCTGATAGAGACCTATCCCAGAAGACTTGCAGCAGTAATTGCACTAAAAGGTCCTACAAATATTAACTTAGGAGAGCTAAATACAAATGCAATTTAAAGATTACTATTTTATACATATTTAGAAAACCATGTATAATTTCCTGTATACTTCACAAATACATCCTACTTGGTGGTGATACATCAGATAAAATCCCAAAAAAATACAATTAAGTTTCTTGGTGTAACATGAAAAAATGTGGGAAAGTTCATGGGGTATGAATAATTTTTCAAGACACTGTTTAGTCAATGAGAAGGTTTGTCTGAGTGGTTGACATCCCCCTTTAAAGGTTTTTTTTCTTTCCTACAATACAACAAAAATAAAGACCAAAAGGTACTTAAATGACAAAAACGAAATCTGCCTAGATATGAAGCGATGCATCCCACACTTCCTTTCACTACATAAATACGATTTGGACATTGCGTCAATCTAAACCATCATGTACATCAACGCAAAAGGTACCAACACATTAATGTGGTCAGGATTATGTTATCCATGTGGCTGGTAATGTGGAGCCACACCTTGGTCCCTGCAGCAAGGCTAAAAAAGTCCATAGAACAACATACATATTATATATACACACACACACAAACACAAACACACACACACACACGTACGTACACCTATATGTATATAATATATATGTTGTTCTATTGACTTGTTTAGCCTTGACGCAAATGCAAGAAGATTAATATTATAGAACTATGAGAAATGAGAAACCTTTGTGCTATTATGTATATATACTGTATATACATTATATATGTATGTACAGTATATATACATAATACAACAATAATACCTAAAATATAACTTTTAATAATTCCTTTAAAAATAGGGAAGGATTACCTTGCCTATGCATAAAATTAAATTAAATGCAGGGAATAAACCACCTGCTGGAACTCTCCCAACTTCAAGGGGAAACCAGCAGACCCTGTGAGGTAGCAGATACACCTAAAATACAGTTGGTGTTATAGCAACAAGAATTAATCAACCGGATGTGTAGTTTGTATAACACAGATGCTTATTTACACTCCGTTGATATTAGCAGCGTCATCCATCAGATTATTAACCATAAATAATAATAAATTCGGCGTAATCCAAAGAGACCTTCATCAAAAACGGTCCAGGACCCCTTATGAAAAGACCCACTTCTCCTCTCCCAGACTCTCCTCCTCCCGACGCGTTTCCTGTGTGACATTCATCAGGGGAGCTTAAAGGAGTAGACCTATACTGGGTTATCAGGTGGTCACAGCGTTCGTCCTGGACAGTTTTTGATGAAGGTCTCTTTGGATTACGCCGAATATGATGACACGCTGACACTCTGGGAAACAAGATACCAGGATTTGGGTGAGATTGTTCCCTGATAGAGAGTATCAGGTTAGCCTATGGTGTCTGTATCTCTGGTTATTGTTTTCCAGCATCAACCGGTTGTGAAAAAATCACTGATCACACTGGTAGCTGGAGTCTAAATAGGACTTCTTGCTATTTATGGTTAATAATCTGATGGATGACGCTGCTAATATATTTAATTTAATTTAATTTTATGCATAGGCAAGGTAATCCTTCCCTATTTTTAGAGGAATTATTAAAAGTTATATTTTAGGTATTATTGCTGTATTTCAGGATTGTCATATTGATATACCATACCAGTGGCTGTATTATATATATACATAATAGCACAAAGGTTTCTCATTTCTCATAGTTCTATAATATTAATCTTCTTGCATTTCTTACCCAATAACTAAAAAGGACTCTGTTGGGATGTTTTTACTATGTAATCTTAAGCCAACATGCTCGAAGAGTTAAAGGGGTGGTTCACCCATATTCACAATTGGCCACATCGATATTATGTTGAGAAACAATATTTCTCTCAAATACCTTGTGTTGTCAATAGCACCTGTGAGCGGCGCTATTGCGGACTGCTCGTCCCCATGGCGTAACCCCCGGGCTCCATGACCTCAGGGATCCGGTCATGTCACGTCAACTTCCTATTCAGCTGACATCACCGCAGGCGGTCACAGTCTCTGAGTCACTGGGCGGCGTTTCCCACTCAGCACAGCCCGGCGTGTCACCTGCTTGCGCGCTCTGTAGCAAAGGCGGAGTGAGCAGGGAGGTGATGTGCTTTGATGCTGGACTGTGCTAAGAGGTCTGTAGTCAGACTCCGCCCCTTCTGTGATTAGCAGCTTCTGTCTATGGAAATGTACACTGAAAAGCCTGGTGTGAGCGGGGGCAGCTGTTTGGGCTCTGCTATATGTTAAAAATAATAGCTTTCACTGTGTCAGAACAGCTGCAGCCACTAATCTAAGTGATACATCGTTCGATTCAGAGTCTCTTTGCTTACATGCTGCTCTTACATCAGGTAGCAAAAGCCTGACAGATTCCCTTCAAATATAGAAAATTGCAAACATGGTTAACGCCAGTCATGATGCTTTTCCAAATATATGAGGAAGGGCTGCATATCTCTGCGGAAAATCGAATGTGCATGAAAAAGACCAATTTTGTGCGCTCATCTTTTGCTGAGAGAAACTGGGGCTCAGATTGGCTGGATATTTCATGTCACACTCTTCCAGATGAAAGGACAAGCAAACTCCAGTAAGCTGAGCACATACAATTAAAGAATCCCTCCCAATAAAGTTTTTTACTAAATATGTGTAATCTAGTCTGTGTGTTAATATACTCACCGCCGCCTGTTCCAGCATCCAGCGCTCCACTCCTCTTCTCAGGGACGTCACGGCTCCTCAAACTATCCAGAACACTCTATGCTCTGTGCGTGAGCTGGAAGTCTCTTTTTTTACAATGTAAGCCTCTTTCTGACACTCCATAAACTTACATTGTAAAAGCCATTTCTGGGTCACGCCAAATGCAGAGTGACCTGGACAGTCTGCAGAACGGTGACATCACTGAGAAGAGGACCAGAGAAGCGCTGAATACTGAAAAAGATGGCAGTAGTTGAGAATTTAACGCACTCTGTACATACACACAGATTTAGTAAAAATAAATAAATAATGGGAGAGCTTTTAGGGTATCAGTGACAGCTGTTGGCTGAATAATTAGTAAGCTACAGCATTACCTTTCCCATCTTTGCTTTTCTTCTTCACAGATATATTTGGGGTAGTGGTGGGGGACTCAGAGCGAGTAGTTTTTGTTTTTCTTCCTAATGAAAAATATAATAGAACAAAGAATATTAGTTTTTGTAGAATCCTCTGCAGGCTGATGGCCATCTGAACTGGCAGCAACTATAAGGCTATGTGCCCATGGGAGCTCGCACCTGTGGATATCTCCGCAGGTACGGCAGCAGGTTTCCCTCAGCTGCTCGCCGAAATCCGCAGCTATTTTTAGCTGCTTAGTACAGCAAAATAGCTGCGGAAAACCTGCGGATATTCCTGCGGAAGTCTCGGCCCTATCTCCATAGTGGAGAGCCAGGATTTCCGCAGAAAGAATTGACATGCAATTACGTGTGGCTACGGGACATCCACAGCATGTTCCGCAGCCACACGTATCCGCAGCATGGACACAGCACTTCCCATGTCCCATAGGATAACATGGGGAGTGTCTGTGCATGCTGAAACCTGCGGATTTATCTGGAAAATCCAGAAAATCTGCGGATTTTCCGCAGATAAAATCTCACGTGGGCACATAGCCTAAGGAGTAGATGAAAGACAGGTAACAGGATGTCACAGCGGTAACTCTCCTAACCTTTTTTCCTTTTCGGCTGCTCATCCGGAGGAGAGTCTAGTGGGTCTTGATAAAGGTTCTGCTGTATCTCCATCACGTCCGGAATTCCATCTACGGTGACCGACACGTGAGTAATTGGAGTGACGATCAGCTCATCTTCAGATGTTCCAAATATGTTCGCTACAAAAAGATTAAGAAAATTAATGTCCTCATTTTAACAACCTCCACACTCCAGACATTTTTTTCACCCCCTTTCTTCCATGAGCCAGAAATTTTTTGCATTTTGCTGTAGACATACACACATGGTCAAAATTGTTGGTACCTTTCATTTAATGCAAGAAAAACCCACAATAGTCACAGAAATAACTCGAATCTGACAAAAGTAATAATAAATAAAAAAAATCTATGAAAATCAACAAATGAAAGTCAAACATCACTTTTCTGCTTCCACAGAATTAAAAAAAGAAAAAATAAAACTCATGAAATAGGCCTGGACAGAAATGATGGCACCCTCCTCCTCTTCTCTCTTAACTTAATATTTTGTTGCACAACCATTAGAGGCAATCACTGCAATCAAATGATTCCTGTAACGGTCAATAAGACTTCTGCGCCTCTCGACAGGTATGTTGGTCCACTCCTCAAGAGAAAACTGCTCCAGTTGTCTGGTGTTTGAAGGTTGCCTATTCCAGACGGCATGTTTCAGCTCTTTCCAAAGATGCTCAATAGGATTTAGGTCAGGGCTCATAAAAGCCACTTCAGAATAGTCCGATATTTTCCTCTTAGCCATTCTTGGGTGTTTTTAGCTGTGTGTTTTGGGTCATTATCCTGTTGAAAGACCCATAACCTGTGACTGAGACCAAGCTTTCTGACACTGGGCAGCACATTTCTCCCTAGAATCCCTTGATAGTCTTGAAATTTCATTGTACCCTGCACAGATTCAAGACACCCTGTGTCAGATGCAGGAAAGCAGCCCCAGAACGTAACAGAGCCTCTTCCATGTTTCACAGTAGGGACAGTGTTCTTTTCTTGATAGACTTCATTTTTCCGTCTGTGAACATAGAGCTGCTGTGTCTTGCCAAAAAGTTAAATTTTTGCCTCATCTGTCCATAGTACATTCTCCCAGAAGCTTTGTGGCTTGTCAACATGTAGTTTGGCAAATTCCAGTCTGGCTTTTTTATGATTTTTTTTTTTCCAACAATGGTGTCCTCCTTGGTCGTCTTCCAGGAAGTCCAATTTGGCTCAAACAACGACGGATGGTGTGATCTGACACTGATGTTCCTTGAGCTTGAAGTTTACCTTTAATCTCTTTAGAAGGTTTTCTGGGCTCTTTTGTTACCATTCGTATTATCCGTCTCTTTGATTTGTCATCAATTTTCTTCCTACTGCCATGTCCAGAGAGGTTCGCTACAGTCCCATGGATCTTAAACTTCTGAATAATATGTGCAACTGTAGTCACAGGAACATCAAGCTGCTTGGAGATGGTCTTATAATCTTTATCTTAACATGTTTGTCTATAATTTTCTTTCTAATTTCCTGAGACAACTCTTTCCTTCACTTCCTCTGGTCCATGTTGAGTGTGGTACACACCATGTCACCAAACAGCATCTGTATCTGTATCTGTAGCCCTATATAGAGGCCCATAGACAGATTACAAGAGTGTAGTAGACACCTGTGATGCTCATTAGTTGACACACCTTGATTTATTATGTCCCTTTTGTCACATTATTTTCAGGGGTACCATCATTTCTGTCCAGGCTTGTTTCATGAGTTTTATTTATTTTTTTTTTAATTTCTGTGGAAGTATGGTTAAAAAGCAACGTCTGACTTTCATTTGTTTATTTTTATAGATTTTTTATTATTTTTGTCAGATTCAAGTTATTTCTGTGACCATTATGGGTTTTTATTTCATTAACTGAGGGGTACCAGCAATTTTGACCACGTGTGTGAACGTACTCAGAAGCAAAACATTCAAATTTCTCGTCTATGTATCTGGGTGAGCGCTGGGTTTTGCAGGGACAACTATTTTTTAGCAGTACCATTTCAGGGTATAAAGGACTTTTTTTTCAACACTTCTCTCTGTTTTTATCTCATGGGTTTTTTTTTTCTTAAGCTATGTCCATAGCATTTTACCTAATGTTTATAGACCCCGTCACATTTAACGACTTACCAGCGATCCCGAAAACGATGCGACCTGATAAGGATCGCTGGGAGGTCGCTGGTGAGAGGTCACATAGTCAGATCGACCAACGATGCAGTAACGATGAGCGACCTGTATAACGATGAGTGACCTGTATAGGAGGTAATTGTTAGGTGTCAAACACAGCGACATGTCCTGCCCAGCAGGACATCACTTTTGAAGAAAATGGTCCGGACCCTTCAGCAACGACTACCGATCTCACAGCAGGGGCCTGATCGCTGGTAGGTGTCACACTTAACGAGATCGCTGCTGCGTCACAGAAACGGTGACGCAACAACGATCTAGTTAGCAATCTCATTAGTGATCTCGTTGTGTGTGACGGGGCCTTATGACAAGCTTAGACTTTTTGGAGCTTTGTTTGTTTGTTTTTTTGTAGACATTTTTTAACACAAGACCTAATTGCCTAGTGGTAAGGTATCAGCCTTGAGATTACGCATGCACTTCACACTCACCTAATCTTTTCTCATCCAGTAATGCATCTGGAGAGTCCATATTAAGAAGTGCTTCAGCGGCTTCAATCGTTTCCATGGTTTCATCACCATTATGACAGGAAGCTTCAACTAGAAGAAATTGTTTTCCGTTACTTATTGCTTACATTTTGTAAGATACACTTTGTGGGTTTCATATCCAAGAAGCTTTAAATTGCTCATGATTCTGCATTTTCACAATTGACCAGCAGATGGCACTAATGCTTTATCATTGCTTTGGAGCGATTCTTGTATGGCATTAGCCAGTGAAAACTGGATTGGGTTAGATACATTCGTGTCAGAAAAGGCAAAATGTGTTCTACAATGATACCAGAAGAAACAAACAAGTACAAGATAACGTATAGGATCCTAAATAACGCATTTATACTGGCCGATTATTCTGAATGGGCTTTTGGCCAGACAATTTGGCACAACTCTGACCAGACAATCACCCAAGGAATAAGCAAAACACTCATTTATTGGGTAAAATAATGTATGCTTGCTTAAAGAAGCACGACTGCCAAACTTATAGCCTAAACCTGTGTAATTGTGTACAACATGTCAGATATCACATGTATTGGAATCATGGACATGTGAAGGAGATCTAATGCTGAGCGGTGGTCAGTCAGTGGGGTATGGACATGTGAAGATCTAATGCTGAGCGGTGGTCAGTCAGTGGGGTATGGACATGTGAAGGAGATCTAATGCTGAGCGGTGGTCAGTCAGTGGGGTATGGACATGTGAAGGAGATCTAATGCTGAGCGGTGGTCAGTCAGTGGGGTATGGACATGCGAAGGAGATCTAATGCTGAGCGGTGGTCAGTCAGTGGGGTATGGACATGCGAAGGAGATCTAATGCTGAGCGGTGGTCAGTCAGTGGGGTATGGACATGCGAAGGAGATCTAATGCTGAGCGGTGGTCAGTCAGTGGGGTATGGACATGTGAAGGAGATCTTCTAATGCTGAGCGGTGGTCAGTCAGTGGGGTATGGACATGTGAAGGAGATCTAATGCTGAGCGGTGGTCAGTCAGTGGGGTATGGACATGCGAAGGAGATCTAATGCTGAGCGGTGGTCAGTCAGTGGGGTATGGACATGTGAAGGAGATCTTCTAATGCTGAGCGGTGGTCAGTCAGTGGGGTATGGACATGTGAAGGAGATCTAATGCTGAGCGGTGGGTGCGATTACAGCCGCCACTCACTATACACAAAGCGGTGACCGGAGCCGAACGCTGCAGGGAGAAATTAAGTTCAATTCCTCCAGGCAGCAGGGCTCTCTGTGTGGGTGGCAGGTTCAGAACGCTATTATCCTGCGGAGTAACCCCATATCTGTTTTTTTCACATGACAGGTTCCCTAGATTCTTAGCATCACATTGGCCTGTGTAATAGGACCTGTGCTGCGGATAACATAATATTCTATGCACACAGAACAATCCATTACCTCAACAACTGCTGACTGGTTTATATGTAGCCAATCGGAGGTCATTTTACAGTCTGTCAGCCAGTATAAAGGCAACCTAAGGTGCCATTAAACAACCCTTAGATCCATTTAGGTTGGTCGTCCTACTGCCCCAGTTAAATGACAAAACAGTAGTTAATTCACAGCCATCTATTTAGTCTTGCGAACCAGGCGAACGTAATGAACACAGCCTTATAGGGGATATGAACCAGGCGAACGTAATGAACACAGCCTTAGGCTATGTGCGCACAGTGCGTTTTTCGCGGCGTTTTTGGCCTCAAAACTGCAGGACTTTGCTTCCCCAGCAAAGTCTATGAGTTTTAATTTTTGCTGTCCGCACACATCTATTTTTATTACCTGCGTTTTAGAGTTAAAAAAAAAAAAATGGCCATGTCAGTTCTTTCCTGTGTTTTTCTGCGTTTTCCCCCCATGCAATGCATTGGAAAAACGCAGCAAAACGCAGAGATCAAAAACGCAGCAAAACGCAGCCAAAAACGCACCAAATCACGGCAAAAACGCATGCGGTTTTTTAATGCGTTTTTTCGACGCAGGTGCGTTTTTAACGGCCAAAAACGCACAAAAACGCAGCGTCAAAAAGACGCAGTGTGCGAACCTAGCCTTATAGGGGATTTGGCCCATAAGAAACTGCACCTTTCTAACTGCTGCCTCCATTCTGCAGAAACAGAAGTGTACTTAGGTAAGCTAATTGGGGCGTTTGGTGCACCCCTGGTGAGACCAAAAGCTCAGTGCAAGGTTCCACTCACTGGATTGCCATGCCCCACCACCATGATCGATAGCACTGGTTTGCCTGAGCTTTCCCCGCAGGCAGTGGTCACTCCAGGCCTGGTAATCTTCAGTGAGGAAGGCTGGGCATACAAACCAGGGGGCAGAACTTGTGCATGAAGCCACTTGTTCACACCAAGAGTGCACCAGGCACCCCGATTTGAATGTTTGATTAAACCTCAGGTTTTGCAGTCCCGAAGGCAGCAACTAGAACAATAAGGATGCGATTTTTATAGGGGTTGTATATGTTACAAGGCCATGTGCTTACTATATACTGTATATACTGTCATACTCACCAATCGACTCCCTTTAACAGTTAACATAGTCTTATAACAAAGCGCCCTTCTCCATCATATCAGAATCCAGCAGTCTGTAACCAATGTCAGGATGTAATAGTGACATTACCACATGTTGCTCAGGCAGCAAAACTAATAGATCTCCCATTGAGACTTTCAGCAAAATGCTGCCTGAGCACAGGGCACATCAGACTGTGAAACTGAAAAGTCGCTGGAACACATTACACTTTGTTCAACATCCATTTATTCTGCTAAATCTATTCTCAATATAAAGTCCTATAACTTGTGTGGCTGCAGGTAAAGCTCCCATGGTGGAAGCATCAAAATGTGTCTGTAGACCCATATGCACCCAGTATATTTGGCATAAACTGGGCTGTTTTGGGACTCTAGAGGCCTTATACATCTTTATATGAAGGGTGACACAGTAAAAAAAAGTATACAAAAGAAACAAATTACCCTTCCATAACTGGTTATCACAGTACAATGCATCATGAAATTACTGAAATCTGATAACTAGGTCATCGGTCTGGTTCTCTACATCACCCTTTATAGCAAAGCTTACCCGAATAACTCAGGAAAAAAATCATAACATGCGAGACACAAAGCAAGATTTGGGTCACCTTAATGTTCACTGACCTCCACACAGTGTTAGGCCCTGTGCGCACACTGCGTTTTTTGCTGCAAATTTGCCGTGGTTTTTGCTGCAGAAAAGGTGCGTTTATTGTTCATAAAGTTCATGCAGTCCTTCCCCAGCAAAGTCTATGAGAAATCCAAAATGCTGTGCGCACACTGAGTTTTTTTTTCCCTACAGATTTTGCTGCAGAATTTTTGCAGCAAAAAGAAGCCGTATGTCACTTCTTTTTTGCAGGTACCTGCGGTTTTGCCATTGATAATGGTTAAAAACCGCAGGGACAGAACCGCGGAAAATCCGCACCAAAACCGCAGCAGATTTTGGGTGTGTTTTTTGCCTCAGGTGCTGAATTCTGCCAGAGGGTGCAGATTTTGATTAAGAAACACATTTACTCAGTGCGTACAGGCCCTTAGGAGTTAGTATTTGTGCCACGATGTTTCGAATTTAAAACTTATGGTAAAATTAAAACAGACAGCCTTTCCTAAGGACAAAAGGAGGACAAAAGGAGAACAAAAGGAGAAAAGGGATTCCCCTCTCCAAGATCCTATTCCAATATGTAGTAGGTGTAATAATAATATTAGCAAATACCTTCAATTAATAATGTAGTATAGTTCTTCTGATATAGCCATGTCTCTTACTTCATGTGCAGGGCATTGCAGCTTAGATATTCATAGTTACCACCAGGAGCAACTAACTAATTGTCACTATATGAGCAGAAGTAACCATGGAAACCTAAGCTGCAATGCCATGCACATGAGGTAAGAGACATGGCTATATCAGGAGAACTATACTACATTTCTATTTGGAGGTATTTGCAAATATTATTATTATTGCACCTACTACATATTGGGATAGGATTTGGGAGATTGGGAATACCCCTTTTAATGCAAGTCAAAAATGTATGTAGGCAAATCCTGTCAGTCTTGCGCACAGTAGCCAAGCAGACTGCAGCTTCCATTGTTTGTAGTGCAGGTTAGAACAGGCCAGAAGTGAATGGTTATTATTGGCCACAATAACAGGTTTTACATTTTGCAATCGTACCTGTAAGAGTGAGGTCATCGTCTTCTATGATCTGCTCCTCTGCTACATCCAGTGAGTTCTCAGTGATCATGTCATTGGGATCATCCACGCATGTTAACCCCGAGTAACTGTGCAATAAATCTGCATTTGGAATGTGCTCTACAATGACAGCCGGGAAGATTGACGGGTCGTCAAGCTGTAGACAGAGAAAATGAGCTCATTAGTGGCAATGTTTTCCATGTTTAGAGCATTGGTAAATAATAGACGATACTACATTATTAAGCCCATTCCCAGGTACCAGTAGTGGCACGCCAGGAGGCTGCAACAGCAGAAAAATTCACAGGTAACTTGTATGGGCAGGTCAGATACAAAGGCCCAAAATACTAACGATATGCCTGGATACCAGGCAGGTGTTCTGTGTTTGCTGTTTGGGGGCATCTTGATTGTCCCCTAATGGAAGACGATGGTGAAAACAAGAGATGGACAACATGAAATTAACATGCACAAATGGGTCTGGCAGCAGCTTAGTTCTTTCATAAAACGAAAAGACATGAATGTTTCTAAAGTTGGGAGGTATAGATGATAGCAACAACTACTGAAAATGCCCAAACCGTCTAGATGGCAGACTCCCCAACTCCGTACACGAGTGCTCAGCCCAGAGAGTGGATCTAGCGAAGTCTGCAGGACTGCGGGATCAAAGTCAGCTGCACAGTTACTAATAAATAATCCATAATCTGGTGGATATCAGTAAGACATTAGTATTGTGACCAGTCATTGGTCATCCAGGCATTGGTCATCCAGTCATTGGTCATCCAGTCATTGGTCATCCAGTCATTGGTCATCCAGGCATTGGTCATCCAGGCATTGGTCATCCAGGCACTGGTCATCCAGGCACTGGTCATCCAGTCATTGGTCATCCAGGCATCCTTCCTTAGCAGCAGCGCAGCCGGTTCTGATCCCGCAGTCCTGCAATTCCACTATACCCAGTATTGGCCCGACAGGACTAGGCAGCAGCAGTTATCTCTACACAACCAGGTGCCTTCTTGTCATCTCAATACAATATTCGTAGGTGAGTGGACCACCTTAGGGAATTTTTGGGGTTGGACAGACCCACATTTTTTTCACCTTCCATACTGTGCTGCCCTATGAGCGCTTTCTGGGACTTCTCTAGAGTTCGTGGACCTCTCTGCCAGCGTTTACTCATCTATGACATTAATTTGCCTGTGATAATGTGACGAGGTAGGACATATATTGTTTCTGCAACTATTCACTACTGGTGAAGCTACTCTGATATGTAATTATGTGATACAGCACAAGCCATTGAAAATGGCAATTTAAGATTTGCTGCAGTAATGCAATGAGTGGCAAGTTAATGTTTGCTACATCTGTATACGGCAACTCCTCAATGCTGCAATTAAATAGTTAGTTAGTTTCACGATACAAATATGGGTTGTTTGATAGATAAGTCACTGAAGAATAGTATTTACAAGCAGTGATCTCCAAATCTTACAATTTACATGTTTATGCCTGAAGGTGTGCTGGGATATTTAGGAAACCTGTCAAAAGGTTTCCGATTTCTACATCAAATTTGACCCAAACCTATATTATTTTTCTTACACAAATTCTAAAGAGTAGATAAAGAGAACAAAATAAAACAAATCAGCCAAAAACATTGGAGACTGTCATTTTCATATTGAGGAATATTTCTATTACAGAAAGGTAATATTGGGTGAACGTATGTGAACCTCTTCTTCCAGTATCTGGTGTAACAATAATTGCATCTACAAGTTTCTGGTAATTGCTGATTAGTCCTGCACAGCGGCTTGGAGGAATTCTAGCTTACCTCCTTGTAAAACTGCTTCAACCCTGTTATATTGGTGGGTTTTCTCCCACAAACTGCTCGCTTAAGGTCCATCCCAACATTTCTATAGGATTATGGTCTTGGTCCTTACAAAACCTAAAATGTTATTCTTCTATAACCTTTCATTTGTTGATTGACTTGTGTGCTTTCTTGATGTATTAACCATGTTTTCTAGAGATTCCGCCCAGGTATAGACATCCCGATTATTTGCCTTAAAATTTCTGGTATAATTAAGGCTATGTGCCCACGATCAGGACTGTGTCCTGGACGCAGCAAGTCCTGACCTGTGGGTCCACGCTTCTCCTCCACAGGAGACCACAGCTGCATGTACCCACCATCAGTGTTCAGTGCGCTGCGGTCTCTCGCTTGTGTTCTTCCTATGGAGGACGCATGCGAATCCGCAGCAAACAATTGACATGCTGCGGTCTGGAAAGATGCACCGCAGGTCAGTGTTGCTGCGGATAAAACAAGCACAGTGGGCACAGGATTTCTAGAAATCCATCCACTATGCTTTTACTGTACGAGCATGCTGCATCCAAAACGCTGCAAACACTGATCGTGGGCATGCGGCCTAAGAATTCATTGTTCAATCACTGTTGACAAGCTGACCTGGTCATGATACAACAAAAGAGGCCCAAACTGTGATACCACCACCATGTTTTACAGCTGGTATTAGAAGTTTATGTTCTCATGCAGCATATTTGTTTTACCCTAAAACAGATTGCTTTTTATTTGTACCACAAATCTCTATTTTATTCTCACCTGTCCATAAAACACGGTTCCAATAAGTTTTCTGTCTTGTACAGGCGGTCTGTAGAAAACTATGCACAGGCAGCAATGTTTTTTGGAGTGGCTTTCTCTATACAATCTTACCATGCCCACTGTTGTTCAGTGTTCTCCTATTGATGGACTCGTGAACATTAACATCAATCATATAAATGTAGCCTTTAGTTGCGTAGAGGTTACCTTAGGTTTCTTTGTGACCTTGAGGACTAAAGGTATTGTCATACTTCGCGACGCTCCAGCGATCCCACCAGCGATCTGACCTGGCAGGGATCGCTGGAGCGTCGCTGCATGGTCGCTGGTGAGCTGTCAATCAGCCAGATCTCCACAGCGATCAGAGATCAGCGACCCGTGTAACGACGCTGTGCTTGGTAACCATAGTACACATCGGGTTACTAAACAAAGCGCTTTGCTTATAGTTACCCGATGTGTACCTTGGCTACGTGTGCAGGGAGCCGGCTTCTAGAAGCTGCGGACGCTGGTAACCAAGCAAAGTGCTTTGCTTGGTTACCCGATGTGTACCTTGGTTACCAGCGTCCGCAGAAGCTGGCTCCCTGCACATTCAGATCGTTGCTCTCTTGCTGTCAAACACAGCGATGTGTGCTTCACAGCGGGAGAGCAACGACCAAAAAAATGGTCCAGGACATTCAGCAATGACCGGCGACCTCACAGCAGGGGCCAGGTTGTTGCTGGATGTCACCCACAGCGACATAACTAGCAATATCACTGTTGCGTCACAAAAACGGTGTGACTCAGCAGTGATGTCGCTAGCGATGTCACTTAGTGAGAAGTGCGTGGCCTTAATGCTCTCCTGGAAAGGAGAACAATGGTCTTGAATTTCCTCTTCCTCTCCACCAATCTTTGAGACTGTGGATTGGTGGAGTTGAAGTCCAAAATCTTTAACCCCTTCACGACCTGGTACGTCATGGGTCGTGTACTACACTGTGATGCAGGCTGGTGTCAGCTGATCTAATCAGCCGACATGTGCCTCTAACAGGCACAGGTGGATTAGAGATCCACCCGTGCATGTTAACTAGATACTTCATGCTGTCAATCTCTGACATCAGGATTTAATGCACGCTTGTGGGGAGTGCATCAATCCTCGCTCCCAACAGCGCCCCCGTGACATGATTATGGGGCACTGGTGGGTTGTCAAGACAGCTGGGGGTGAGCTGATGAACCCTATGTCTGTTATGAAATAGTTCGTGTGAACACTGGCTGAGTGCCAGCATTCATAGGAAGACAACTTTTGTGCTGTACAGAGCGGTGCTAATGCCCTGATGCTCTGTACAGCACAAGTGATCGGATGTCAAGTCCATTAAGGGGATTAGTAAAAATAATAAAAAGTGGAGGGAAAACTGTTTTAAAAATATCAAAAAAATAAAAACAAAAAACACAGTTTAAATCACCCCCCCTTTTGCTCCATTAAAAAGAAAACAAATGCACATACAGTCATATGAAAAAGTTTGGGCACCCCTATTAATGTTAACCTTTTTTCTTTATAACAATTTGGGTTTTTGCAACAGCTATTTCAGTTTCATATATCTAATAACTGATGGACTGAGTAATATTTCTGGATTGAAATGAGTTTAATTGTACTAACAGAAAATGTGCAATCCGCATTTAAACAAAATTTGACCGGTGCAAAAGTATGGGCACTCATCAATTTCTTGATTTGAACACTCCTAACTACTTTTTACTGACTTACTAAAGCACTAAATTGGTTTTGTAACTTCATTGAGCTTTGAACGTCATCGGCAGGTGTATCCAATCATGAGAAAAGGTATTTAAGATGGCCACTTGCAAGTTGTTCTCCTATTTGAATCACCAATGAAGAGTGGCATCAAATCAACTCTCAAATGATCTGAAAACAAAGATTATTCAACATAGTTGTTCAGGGGAAGGATACAAAAAGTTGTCTTAGAGATTTAAACTGTCAGTTTCCCCTGTGAGGAACATAGTAAGGAAATGGAAGAACACAGGTACAGTTCTTGTTAAGCCCAGAAGTGGCAGGCCAAGAAAAATATCAGAAAGGCAGAGAAGAAGAATGGTGAGAACAGTCAAGGACAATCCACAGACCACCTCCAAAGACCTGCAGCTTCATCTTGCTGCAGATGGTGTCAATGTGCATCAGTCAACAATACAGCGCACGTTGCACAAGGAGAAGCTGTATGGGAGAGTGATGCGAAAGAAGCCGTTTCTGCAAGCACGCCACAAACAGAGTCGCCTGAGGTATGCAAAAGCACATTTGGACAAGCCAGTTACATTTTGGAAGAAAGTCCTGTGGACTGATGAAACAAAGAATGAGTTGTTTGGTCATACAAAAAGGCGTCATGCATGGAGGCAAAAAAACACGGCATTCCAAGAAAAGCACTTGCTACCCACAGTAAAATTTGGTGGAGGTTCCCTCATGCTTTGGGGCTGTGTGGCCAATGCCGACACCGGGAATCTTGTTAAAGTTGAGGGTCGCATGGATTCAACTCAGTATCAGCAGATTCTTGACAATAATGTGCAAGAATCAGTGACGAAGTTGAAGTTACGCAGGGGATGGATTTTTCAGCAAGACAATGATCCAAAACACCGCTCCAAATCTACTCAGGCATTCATGCAGAGGAACAATTACAATGTTCTGGAATGGCCATCCCAGTCCCCAGACCTGAATATCATTGAAAATCTGTGGGATGATTTAAAGCGTGCGGTCCATGCTCGGCGACCATCAAACTTAACTGAACTTGAATTGTTTTGTAAACAGGAATGGTCAAATCTACCTTCATCCAGGATCCAGGAACTCATTAAAAGCTACAGGAAGCGACTAGAGGCTGTTATTTTTGCAAAAGGAGGATCTACAAAATGTCACTTTTATGTTGAGGTGCCCATACTTTTGCACCTGTCAGTTATTAGATATATGAAACTGAAATAGTTGTTGCAAAAACCCAAATTGTTATAAAGAAAAAAGGTTAAACATTAATAGGGGTGCCCAAACTGTTTCATATGACTGTATTTGGCATCACCGCTTTCACACATGCCAGAGTTACCAAAATAAAAATAAATTAATCTCATCAGTAATGAACATAGAGGGGGAAGGGGAAAAAAAAAAAAAATCACACTGCCAAAATTAAAGTGTTGTTTTTGGTCGCCGCAGCTTTGTAATAAAATCCAAAAACATCGCATCTACACCAAAACAGTGTAATTAAAAACGTCAGCTCAGGACGCCAAAAATATCCATCACGGAGCCCCCCAATCCCAAAAAATTAGAACACTACGGGTCTCAGAAAATAAGAGTGATACTTTTTTTTTCACAAATTTCAGATTTTTTTTTTCACTAAATAAAGAAACAAAACGTACGTTTGCCATCTATGAACTTGTACTGACCTTGGGAATCATAAAGACAGGACAGTTTTACCATATAGCGAACATTATAAAGAAATGAAAAAAAGTCATTGTGGAATTGCACTTTTTATGCAGTTTGATCACACTTGATTTGGCATTGACAAAACTATGGAGTAAGTCGTGTATAATCCATGCCTTTTTAGTGCGCATCAGAAGCAGAAAGAAACATACTAAAAACTAGTATTTGGTTTTTAACCTTTGGATTTTCCACATCTAATGCAAATTCTATGGGGAAAATCTGCACATAAAACTCAGCGTACCCACAAGAGAAAATGAAAGCACCACTCCAGTGCGGTTTTTCTTTCACCGCTGGAGTGGCACTTTAAGGCTATGTGCGCAAATTGCCTTTTTTTGTGACCACAAAGATGCAGCGTTTTTGTTTCTGCGTTTTTTCCAATGCATTGCATGGGTGAAAAACGCTGTCAAAAACGCAGAAATAATTGACATGTTGCATCTTTGTGGTCACCACAAAAACGCACCTAAAACAAAACTGCACAGTGCGACAGCAAAAATGAGAACTCAGACTTTACTGGGGAAGCAAAGTCATGCAGTTTTAAGACCAAAAATGCACCCGAAATACGCGCAAAAACGATGAAAAATACGCACAGTGCGCACATAGCCTTAATCAAAGCCCCCTGCCCCTAGTATTATCTCACCCTCTGGCGTTATCATACTTTTCGGCATTTATTTTGGTCCCGCACCTTCCTGTGACTGTAACTTCTGACAGGACAGAAATCAGAAGTTACATCACAAGATCTCAATGCAAGTCTATGAGAGTCAGAATGGGGCTCTCATAGAGTTACAACAATTTGTGACCTCTGGCACGCTCCATGAAACACTGGAGCTTCCGGCAGGACACAAATCACAGGAGATCAACTGGAGCTACGCTAGACAAAAAAAGAAGATGCCAGAAGGAGAGTATTAGACAGGGGGCAGGGAATTTAACTTTAAAAGCACAGAGGTGCAATAAAAAAAAAAAAAAAAAAAAAAACAACAACAACTGCTGGCGTGGTGCTTAAATGCCACAGAATGCAAAAACACACCGCAAGTCAATTTCCATAGCACAAGGCAAGCACAGTGGGCATCAGACAATCCCACTCACTTTGCTGGAAATGTAAGATGCTGCATTTTTTTGCGCAGTGAAAATACACAGCGTAAAAAACTCACAATGGAAACTTACACTAAAAATAGCTATGTAAGCTTGATGAGCATCCACCTCTCTCCTTCTAAGCTCCTCAGAAATCTCCTTTGCTCGTGCCATGAACCATTTCCACAAATGTGTTGTGAAGATCAAAATTTGTTAAGATTCCTATTCTTTAAATGAAACAGGTCGCCCACTCACACCTGATTGTCACCTCATTGATTGAAAACCCCACACGTATTTGACCTCCAGTTATTTGCTAATCCTAAAAGGTTCACAAACTTTTGCCAGTGGCAGACATGCTATCTTGGATTATTTTCTTAAAGTGAACCTGTCATCAGAAATTTAGCTATAAAGCTAAAAGTTCCCCCCTCTGCAGCTCCTGGGCTGCATTCTAGGAAGCTTCCTATAGTTCTTGTGGCCGCTTTTATACCAAAATAAACACTTTGTAAACTTGTACCTTTTCTTATGCAAATTTCGTAAATCTTCCATGGGGGCGGGCTGCCTGGAGTCCGTTGCTGTTCCTCCAGCAGATTTACGCCGCCCCCGAACGCTGAATTTCAAAGCTCAGGACGCCGCCCATGGGTGCCCGTGGTCCCGCGCATGCGCTGTTCCACTGTAGCGGTGCCGTGCACTGTGTGCACGTGTGACCGCTGGTGACGCTTTGCGCAGGCACGAGGTTATGGGCGGCGCTGTGAGTGTCATCATAAAGTGCCGGCCATAACCTCGTGACCACACTTTCCCCTATTACTCCAGCGTTATGCGCAAGCGCTCGCTGGCCAGATGACCGGACTTCACCTCTTTCCCATCCTGCTCAGCAGCAGGTGACGTCCGGTCATCTGGCCAGCGAGCGCTTGCGCATAACGCTGGAGTAATAGGGGAATATATATATATATAGCGACTACTGTCCAATACTCGCGTATTCATTCTGAATAACGTGCGCAATGCAAGTCAGTGGGGGAAAACTCGCAAAGTAACGAGTAACCCGAATGCCGTACTATGTGTGCGAGTAGCGAATAATGCGGAATTCGGGTTACTCGTTACTTTGCGAGTTTTTCCTCACTGACTTGCATTGCACACGCTATTCAGAATGAATACGCAAGTATTAGACAGTACTTGTTATGAGTATAGCGAGTGCGAATAGTTAGGTACTCGCTCAACTCTATGTATAACCAGTTTAAGATTACTGCAGTCAGATTAAGGCCATGGGCGCACACTGAGTATTTGGCTGTAAAAATTTCTGCACCAAATCTGCATTTCATAGCAGGAAACACGCTGCGGTTTTGCTGCACATTTTGGGTGATTTTTTGATTAATTTTTTTCCAATGCGTTTTTCATACTTTAGGGGTGGAAAACTTAAGACAATGGGTTAGGGGGAAACATGCTAAACGAATTGACATGCCGCAGTTTATTCTCAGCTGCAAATCTGCAAGGGAAAAACGAGCAACATGTGCACAACACTTCAGGATTCTCATTGGCTTTGCTGGCATAAGGATTTGCACGCAGTTTTGTGATACAACAGCACTAAAATAAGCATCAAAAACTAGATAAAAACGCACCGTGTGCACATAGACTAAGGACACTATGGAGACCCTAAAGAACTGTATTTTTCAGACTATAAGACATACTTTTTCCCTCAAATGGGGTGGGGGGGGGGGGGGAGAGTAATATAGTCCATATGTACTTGGATACTGGTGGGGCGGGATGAGGTGGCGGTGGAGCGGATGTCACAAGAGACAGGAGCAAGCTGCAGTGGTGACTGATGTTAACAAAATTAATATTCGCTGCTCCCTAGGCCCATAATCCTGCCCACCTCTCTGCAATGAAGCCGGTGCCTAGAGGTGGGCGGGATTATGAGAGTGGGGAGCAGAGAATATACATTTGCTTTAATAACAGACACACGTTTTCCCCAGTCGTCATCTTCCTGCAGTGGCAATTGTGTATCTGCTATAAAAGAAAATGAATATTCACTGCTCCCACAAAACCAAGCGTGGGGAGCAGTTAATATTCATTTTGGATTAGCCAGCAGCTGATGTTGGCGTGTGACTGGGGTCACATGGCAGTGACGTAATGCGCTGCCGGCTTACATGCCGAAGAGAGTTGCTATCATCAGAAGGGAAAGCCGCTCATCAGGGAAGAAGAGGGAACACTAGTGTGATTGTTTAGTTTCTTGTATGTGTGCGGCATAACGGAAGGTAAATATACCAGGATAGGCCCATAATGGGGAACATATATACCAGGATGGGTCCATGATGGGAACATATGTACCAGGATGGGGGACATATTTAGCACGATTGAGGACATACATTGAAGGGGCCCAGGATAGGGGATCATTAGTAAAGAATTGAGGGACATTACCCCCATAACAGTGTCAGCAGCAGATATCCCCATAACAGTACGTCATGACCTAAAACTTAGATGCATCTTATGGTTCGATGCATCTAAGGCTGCTTTCACACCTCGAGTTTTTCCTGTGCGGCACAATCCGGCACTTTGCAGGAAAAACGCAACAGTTTTTTTTTTGCTGCCGGTTGCGGTTTTCCTGCATAGACTTTAATTAGTGCCGTATTGTGCCACATGGGCTTGCGTTCCGTCCGTTTTTTTGCCGCATGCGGCAGATTTAGCCGATGCGGCGGCCGGATGGAACGTTGCCTGGCACGTTTTTTTGTGCGGCAAAAAAACCGCATTGCGCCGCATCCGGACGATGCGGTGCATTTTTCAATGCATGCCTATGGACGCCGGATGTGGCAAAACCCGCATCCGGCTGCCGCATGCGGTTTTTGCCACTGCGCATGCTCAGTAGCATGCCGCAAGCGGCAAAAACCGGACGGGCCGCATTTAAAAAACTTACGCAAAGGATGCGGCTTTTTCGCCGCATCCGTAGCATAGGTTTTAGAGCCGGACTGGCCGGCTCTGCACCTACCGGATGTGTGAAAGCAGCCTTATAGTCCAAAAAAATACAGAACTTCACTTATGATTAAGGACTCCGCACGTTTTTAAAAATGAAGTCCGAAACGCGTTAAGCCCCCCCTTTTTTGTTATCCTTATCTAGGTCTTCACATTGTTACTATTTTTAACCTTTTCAAATAAAGCCTTGATGTTTTTTACCTAAATAAGAAAAATTGTGCTGGATCCTCAATTTTCTTTTCCCTTGGCGTACCTTACCGGTCAGGACTTACCGGTGGATCCCAAGCACCCGTTAGGAGCAGCAGTCGGAACAGCAGGTGAGCGGAGAAATTCCTCCTTTTTCCTCATTGCTTACATAGTATAATAACTGTATAGATGGTTCCTAAAAACATTATTTTCACAACTTTAGAAATCTAACATTGTCAAGCTAATAAAATTCCCTTTTTGTAAAATGATGCAGCCGGTGTTCCAAACAAACAGATTGTCGTGGATTACATGATACTATTGAAGAACGCAGCATTACAAACTGCACTGTGCAAGGAATTTCAAAGTAATCGCACGCACACAAGGACACAAGCCCATAATCATAGCCGCTCTGTCCCAGTGAGGATGAAGGGTTTCACAATAATCCACCGAAGATCGAGCACAATGATACAAATATAATGAAGTCAAGCACAACACAAAACCCGCTATTACATCATGTTCTTCAATATGGATCTGGGAATAATTACAATTGTGGATGCACCGGCCAACCGGCAGTGTCCTGCCAGATGTATTACAGCTAATCTGTTAACATCAGGATCCCGTTTTCTTAGGAAAATGGTGCGAGTCCCAGAACAAGCACCCTCCATGATCCTCAATGTACTCTACCACAAAGCACATTAAAATAAAACACATTCACTTCTTATGCGGGCGTCACACGAGACGAGCTATCGCGCGATGCATCGTCGGGGTCACGGTTTTCATGACGCACATCCGGCATCGCTTGCGACGTCGTTTCGTGTGACACCTCCGAGCGACGCAGAATCGCTCACAAATCGTGAGTCGTGTACTCATCGCTTATTTTTTCAAAATTGTTTATTTTTAATGGCGCCGGTTGTTCACCGTACCCGGGGCAGAACACATCGCTCCGTGTGATACCCGGGAACGATGTACACAGCTTACCTGCGTCCCGCGGCTCCCGCCGGCTATGCGGAAGGAAGGAGCTGGGCGGGATGTTTACGTCCCGGTCATCTCCGCCCCTCCGCTTCTATTGGCCGGCGTCTGTGTGACGTCGCTGTGACACCAAACGTCCCTCCCCCTTCAGGAAGAGGATGTTCGCCGCCCACAGCGAGGTTGCTCAGCAGGTAAGTACATGTGGCGGAGGTTTAACGACTTTGTGCGCCACGGGCAACTAATTGCCCGTGACGCACAAACGACGGGGGCGGGTACGATCACTCGTGCAATCACACAACAGATCGTACCGTGTGAAGCCCGCATTAGGCTATGTGCAGAAGATGCTTTTTCAGCAGATCAGATTTAACCCCCCCCAAAAAAAAAAAAAAGTCTAAGAGACTCTTCCTATTGATTTTAAATCATAAGGCATTGTTTTTTTTCCCCATTTCCTGAACCAGTAAAAAAAAAAGAAAACCGCGTCTTTACATAGCCCAAAACATTCCAACATGGGCTTTCTAAACCCGATTTTTAGGCTATCAGCAGAGGGTATCCTGCCATCTGTGACCGCTTCTCACTAATGTTAGAATTCAAAGCGGGCAAACACTAAGATATATTTCCACTTAAGAAAAACTTCCCACAAAGGAATGTTATACAAAATAAATTAAATCTGACAAATGTTCAAACACAATATGAAGGGAAATGCTCTCTTTTATATAACTGGAGACAAATAATATAAGATCCTTCACGGACAATAAGTTATGGTCACAGCTCACCTTACACCACTCTCTGCACTGGTCAAAGAATATTCCCAGCATGCTCTTCTACAGAAATCAATGAGCCATCTAAGGTTCTATGTTCCCATAGATGCTGCACCGCATATATCTGCAGAGCAGTTTAAAGGGAACCAATCACCAGGATTTTTGTATATAACCTAAAGCCAGTGCTATACTGGCACTATCAGGCTGAGTCTATACATACCTGTAGTGGTCAGCTCGGATGTTTAGGTTTTGAAATCCAAGAAAGCGAAGTTTATAAAGTCATCAGCTTCTTGAGTGACAGCAGCTGAGGATCAGATAATATCTGAGGAAGTGAATTTCATACTTATCCCTCCCCCTGTTAGAATTAGCATAAGTATTATGCAATCAAGTTAATTTTTGACTTGCAGGACACCATGTGACCAGAAGGGGCGGGGCTTCAGCCAACAAAGCTGATACCAGGAAGAAACATTTTCTGTTGGCTGAGGCCCCGCCCCTTCTGGTCACATGGGGATGACCTTCTGTTTTCTGATCACATGGGTATGACCTCCACACAGGGGACAATGTGAAGGCTTGCACTGTAAATTGGAAGAAGACTATATGCAGGTTCATACTGTATGTAAGGGGCTCGTACTGTATATAAGGGGCTATATGAAACATGGAAATACCCCTTTAAGCATTTCGACCTCAGTGCAGTCTTTTACACATAAACTACTTACAAAAAGTTAGGGATATTTGGCTTTCAGGTGAAATTTATGTAAAACGTTCATGCTACAGTGATATTTTATCATGAAAGTATGGCAGTTAAGTAGAAGCATGCAAAGTTGATTTCTTCATCTCAAACAATTTATTAAAACAAAAGCCAACAACAGTGGTGGGTATACCCCCCCCTCCGCCCCCACTAAATAATGTAAATGACTCAATAGCTTTGAGCATCAATTACAGTTTGACAATGACATCTCCTGCTGTTCTCAAGTGGAGTTAAGGTGGTGTCACACACAGCGACGACGACGTCGCTGCTACGTCACCATTTTCTGTGACATTGCAGCGACGTCCCGTCGCTGTCGCTGTGTGTGACATCCAGCAACGAGCTGGCCCCTGCTGTGAGGTCGTTGCTCGTTGCTGAATGTCCTGCTTCATTTTTTCGTCGTCGCTCTCCCGCTGTGACGCACACATCGCTGTGTGTGATAGCGAGAGAGCGACGAAATGAAGCGAGCAGGGAGCAGGAGCCGGCGTCTGGCAGCTGCGGAAAGCTGTAACCACTGTAAACATCGGGTAACCAAGGGAAGACCTTTCCCTGGTTACCCAATATTTACCTTCGTTACCAGCCTCCGCCGCTCTTGCTGCCAGTGCCGGCTCCTGCTCTGTGCACATGTAGCTGCAGTACACATCGGATTAATTAACCCGATGTGTACTATAGCTAGGAGAGCAAGGAGCCAGCGCTAAGCAGTGTGCGCGGCTCCCTGCTCTCTGCACATGTAGCGACGTTATGATCGCTGCTGCGTCGCTGTGTTTGACAGCTAAGCAGCGATCATAACAGCGACTTACAAGGTCGCTGTTACGTCACAGAAAATGGTGACGTAACAGCTATGTCGTTGTCGTTATGTGTGACACCAGCTTTAGTGTCTGCTGAGGCATAGCATCCCATTCTTATTGAGGGATGCCCTTCGTTGAGGTTATAGGGTACAGAGGTACGAGCCTCTACACAGACCGAGCTTATCCTATAGATTTTCTATGAGATTCAGATCTGAAGAAAGTGCAGGCTGCTCCATTTGAGTTACCCCAGTACCTACCAGCTGTTCCCACATCATAGATGGCAATGCTCCAGCTCATCAAGGTCGCATCAAGATGAAATAAGGCCAGTGTTGTTCATGCAGAGGCACAATGCCTGGATGAATGAGGTTATTCAAGTAGTAGGATCTTTTCACTATATCATTCACAAAGTGTAAGGCAGTCTTGTATTGTCTAGACACACCTGCCCACACTAACACTACTACCACCAATGGCTCATCTGGTGACAACAGTGGCTGATGCATAGCGCTCTCCTTGAGGCCTCAAACATCGTTGAGGGCCATCATTTCTGCTCAGCGTGAATCAACTTTCATCAGTTAACAGCTGAGGCCCACTGGTCCCCCTCATCCAGCGTAGATGATGCCTTTGCCTGATGGTGTGATCAGGTACTCTCGCAGGTCATCTAGCACGCAGACCACGCTGATGTAAAACAGTTTCAAATGGTCTGATGTGACACTTGGGTGCCTCTCGCCTCCCTTAAATATGCCTGGAATTGTGTGGCATTCTTTGTCCAGTTCCCAAGCACGTAGTTCACAATTAAGAGGTCATCAGTGTGGGATGTGGCCAAAGGACGTCCACTTCTATGCCTTTCGGTGACGCTTCCAGTCTCTCTGTATCTCTGTTGCAACCTGCTGATGACACTGACACTGTTAGCTCGGTGGCCACTTTCGCATGAGAACATCCTCCTTGAAGCCTCGCAATGACTAGGTACTTGTTGATCAATTGTTAGGCGTCATCTTGGTCTCAGGATGTCAAAATGTGAACAAGATGAGGACGACTGTTTAAATACCAATTCTAATTGAACCCAGATATATTTATTGGGAGATTCATGAATCAAACACCTGTTGTGAATTCTGTCATTAAGCTCCTTGTTAGAGAACAGCAAGTTATGCAAAAAGTACTGAGACACTGAACAGTGCAATCAAAAGTTTACAAAAGGTATCTCTTGAAGTTCACTTGACAAGGTTAGTGCGCATTTTAGGATCATCCTAAAATTTCACCCAAAAGCCAAATAACCCTATTTTTTTGTGAGTAGTGTACACTATGCGATCTGTCATTTTTTATATTAGGCAAAATAGAAATTTGCAGTTAAAAGAGAACCAACCACAAGGATTTTGCGATATGAACTACACGCAGTGCCATACTCACACTAAGATGCGGAATCTAGGTATACCTGTTGTAGTAAGATGGGATGCTTGGTTGATGAAATATCTTTAAGCAAACTTGCAGAAATGCACTGCACTTGGATTGCTTTGTGCAACAGGAGCGGTCCTTTGTTGGTCAGGTCCTTGGCATATATTTCTCCTTTGATCTCTGGCGCCATTTTATTGAAGACACTGTGGTGCAAACCATGAGCGGCAGGGGCACGTGCGCAGATGGAGAAAATCTGCACATGCGCCGATGCCTCTCAGTCTTCACTAAAATGTCACCGGAGATCACGGTACGCGCAAGCACTGACTCCGGCGCCATTTTAATGATGACAGAATAACAGTGACAATGCGCACGCGCCGCCAACAACAGCGATGGCAGCATGGCGTGACAGTCACATAAAGAAAAGGGCCAGGAGGACGCTGGAGGAGGAGGAATAACCCACAACGGCCTGTCCCCGTTGCATCCATCCAAAGTGCAATGTATTTCTGCAACACTACTTAAAGATATTTCATCAACTAAGCATCCGATCTTTCTACAACAGGAATGCCTGGATTCAGCATCATAATGTGAGTATGGCACTGCCTTTACTTCAAATTGCAAAATCTTGGTGGTTAGTTCTCTTTAAAGGGAACCTGTCAAGTAAAAAAAGTGATATAACCTACAAGCAGGAGCCTGTGTGAGCCATTAACCCCTTCCTACCCATCCCCTTCTTGTAATATTGTGTAATACGAAAGTAATAAAATACGTTTTATTACTTACATATTCCCTATGTAAATAGCATAGGTTTGTAGCCCCATGGGCATCGCATCGTGGGCGTTTGCATTGCTTTCCATGGTATCACGCCCCTATGGGTGTGATACCATTGATTTACATGAGCAACGTCAACGTCAGCTCCTTCAGAATCTCGCGTGTGTGCATACCATTCTCGCCGCCGCCTTATCCTGGTGTTTGCTGGTCGGTGTCTGACGCACACTGCAAATGCTCAGAAGACTCCTGTGGTTCCTGTCATGCGCAGTGCGCGCCAAAAGCTGACCAGCGAACACCAGGCTGAGGTGGCGGTAAGAATGGTAAGCGTGCGCACGCAAGATTCTGAAGGAGCTGATGGTGACGTCGCTCATGTAAATCCATGGTATCAGGTCCACAGGGGCGTGATACCATGGAAAGCAAAGCAAACGCCCACAGGATGATGTGACACTCATGGGGCTAGAGACCTATGCTATTTACATAGGGAATATGTAAGTAATAAAACGTATTTTATTACTTTCATATTACACAATATTACAAGAAAGGGATGGGTAGGAAGGGGTTACTAGATCACACAGGCTCCTGCTTGTAGGTTATAACGCTTTTTTGACCTGACAGGTTCCCTTTAAGTGTGACATTACATCCTAAAGCTGACATATTTCAATGCTTTCGCTTAGACACATATACCCAACTAAGGGCCAAAAAGCATCATTCCAATTTCTAGAGAATGCCCCCTTATAAGTAGTAAATGTTTTATTTAGAGGCCAGAACAGGTAACACAAGCATGCGGGCTGGAGGAAGAGACAGAGGTTCTGCCATATGTTTGCAACAATCGTAACTCACAGGACACAAAGTTGAAAACAGATGACGGACTTGGCAAAAGTACAAAACTATGTTCTGGAGACTCTAAAACAATGCTGACCTCATAATGCTGAGTATGTGGAATGTTAACAAGGGCCAAACACACAAGGGGGCAAAAACAGCCAAGATGCAGCTTAGCTGTGGGTTTCCTGTGCTTTCAGATGCAGAGGCAGACGCAGACAGAAGAGGGCCCTGTGCAGGAACAAGTACGTAGGTCCTTTTCACTCCAATAGATCACCATAAGGCAGCACTTTATATATCTGACCCCCTTATCATTTGCGCAGCATACGCATCAATGGTATGTTTGCCCCTGGTCAGACCCCAACAAAAAGTAAACAGACAGTGAAGTGATCACAAACAGTAATACTGACCACAATCAATGTTCAGTGCGATGACCTCGTACTTCGTTTACTATACAAGAGTGTTTAGTTTTAAGTTCACAAAAGTGAGTACACCCCTACATCATGGAGATGGTGGATGTTAAGATACCTTGCACTCCTCCACCTTTTGTTTGAGGATTTCTCACAGGTGCTCAATAGTGTTTAAGTCTAATGTCTTTACCCTCAGTTTCTTTAGCAAGAAAGTGGTCATCTTAGAGGTGTATTTGGGGTTATGTTGGCATACTGCCCTGTAGCCCAGTTTCAGGAGGGAAAGGATCATGCTCTGCTTCAGTATATCTCTGTAAATGTTGGTATTCATCGTTCCCTCAATGAACTGTAGTTCCCCACAGTCAGCTGCACTCATGCAGCCCCAAGCCATGATATTTCCACCACCATGCTTGACTGTAGGCAAGACACATTTGTCTTTGTATGCCTCACATATGGTTGCCATCACACACTCTTGACAACATCTGAACTAAATAAGTTTATCTTGGTCTCATCAGACCACACAACATGGTTTTTGTAATCCATGTCCTTAGTCTGCTTGTCTTCAGCAACCTGCTTGTGGGCTTTCTTGTACAGAGTCTTTAGAATAGGCTTCCTTCTGGGATGATGGTCATGTAGACCAATCTGATATGGTGTGCAGCGTACAATCTGAGCATTGATGGACTGACCCCACTCCACCCCTTTTACCTCTGCAGCAATGCTGGCCATACTCATTTGTCTATTTTGAAAACTTCTGGATAGAACTTCAAGCAAATGATGATTGATGATTGCAATTACAACCAGAGGTCAAGTAACAGCCTTGCTATTTGCCAGGTATGGTGGCATGTTAAAATGTTAGCAATACTTTAAAATTACAATTTTTTTTACACTATTTTTTTTTTTTTTTTTTTTTTATTACACTTGGCGTTAATTACTGCAACACACTAAGGCTAGGTTCACACTTCCATTGTTTTGCATCAGTCACAATCCGTCGCCTTGAGGAATTACGGTATCCAGCAAAATATTTTGCAGGAATCCAGTTTTTCCCCATAGACTTCTATTAGTAACGGATTGCGACTGATTATGCTGCGTTGCATTCGCTGCGTCGCGGTCAGTCGTTTTTTAACTGACCGCCGGGCGGGAGCAACGCAGCCTGTATCATTTTTTGAGCAGCGCAATCCGTAGGATTTTGCTGCGCATGCTCTCTCTGGCTCCCTGCACACGTAACCAGGATACACATCGGGTAACCAAGCAATGCGCTTTGGTTAGTTACCCGATATTTACAGTGGTTACGTGTGCAAGGAGCCAGCGCTAAGCGGTGTAAGCTGGTATCCAAGATAAATATCGGGTAACCAAGCAAAAAGTGCTTTGCTTTTATAGTTACCTGATCGTTACCCTGGATACGTGTACAGGGAGCCTGACACATCACCACTCGGCTCCGCCCCCTCACGCACTACGCATGTGTACACACACACACACACACACTTGTCCCTAGCCCTGCAGTCCCCCGCGGCACTGACGTCCTCAGCGCCACAGCCCCGCTCGGCTCCGCCCCCTCGCGCTTCGCCCCCCTCGCGCTCCGCCCCCCGCACACAACGGAGTCCGACAATGATTTCTGTTCTTTGTCATCAGTTGTACAACGCATCAGTCACATGCGTCAAGCAACGCATGTGACTGATGCAAAACAACGGAAATGTGAACCTAACCTAAATGGTTAAGATTCAAACATCTGCCAAGCAAGTGGTGTGCACCCTTTCTGGAAGAAAGTAGTGGCTCCTACATGAGTATGTCGGAATTCAAATTAAATCTATTAGAGAGAACTTGTCATGTCTCAAAACACTACTGACCTACAGATATGGGGTTTACCTCCAGATTAATAGCATTCTAAGGGCGCAGTCACATGGCCATATAACACAGACAACAATCACATAGTAATTCATTGCCTGACAGCTCTCCTATCCAGAGCATGACCGCTAGTATTTCTATGCAGCTCTCACACTCGGGTCAAGAGAGCCGTCGGCCAGTCTAAGCATTACAATGCAATCCTAGTCTGTGTTATACGACTGTGTGTCTTCGTTGTAAAGTGGCTAGGATGATGAATGGAGCCCGACTCCAGAAGGAAATTAATTTTACTTGACTGGGCAGACTCAAGCTTTCAGGTCTCCAGCTGTGCCGGCACGGTATTAGTCACCACTCGTTACACCATGACTGGCGGCTCTACCCATACCCCGGCACTGACTGATAGCCAGCTCAGCATTGCATCAGTGCAGAGACAGCTGTCAGTCAATGGCCAGGGCATGCTTACAGCCGTCGCCCACTGTATGATGAGCGATTAAACTGCTCCGGCCGCACCTCAATGACAAAGTCGGAGGCTCCCGGGAGGAATGAAGTTAATTTCCCCCCTGTTGCCAGGTTTTCAGTACAGTAGCCGGGCAGCTTGAGAAAACTAGTAACCTGCAGATTAACCCCATATCCAAAGCTCAATAGCTTTTCAGTACATAACAGGTTCCCTTTAAGCCAACCGAGGTCTGGTGTACTAGAACAAATGACAATATGAAATAGGGCACAATAGCAGGTAACAATATATTGCATGTCTACTGTGAGGTGTGCCCAACCTATAGTATATAGTAACTACGTCAGCAAATGAAGGTATTAAATCAAACAGAGGGCCGATATAACCTATTCAGGAGGACCTTGACTTCTGCCTATACAGCATAAAGCCCTAGATTGCAGTGCACTGGATTTTGGTAATGTATGCTGTGGGAAAAGACAACTTGGCAGTCCTTAGTACAGACCAGTGAATCACTACAGCAGTCGGGATCAGTCCAATAGTGGGATGACGTGAGCTAGTCACCCAAGTGCCGCAGGACAACAAAGGCTCAGCAAAATTGGAGTGGGGGGAGGAGAGGGGTTTTGAACAGAGTCTAGGGTGTGTCTATAGGTACAGATTACACATTGCCCTTGGTCACAGGGTGGATCAGTCTCGGCTCTGTTTACTGTAAAAACAGAAGGTGTCTCCCTTGTTCATTTGTGAGCACACATCTGAATTGGATACAAAGTCAAATTGCTTCTAATTATAGACACGAGGCAGCCTGCAAATAAAAATCAGCAAGTGGGCAAAATGTCTGCAGAAACATGGCTAGGATATGGAACGGAGCACCGATCACGTCTGCTTTATACAGGACCAGACACCAGGTCAAACGTGGGCAATGTCTCCTCATATTTTATTCCCGCTGTTCCCCTCATTATTCAGTTTTTGGACTTCCCTTTTGTTTAGTCCAAATTTTTTATAGTCTTTCCAAGTGGGTGCGTTTTGAGACTGCTCTGCACGATTACCCTACGAACAACCCTGTGGGTAAATGCCATAACACGAACACTAAATAAAAAGTGCCTATATAGGTGCCCACATATCTGGAAACGTGTGGCGAATTTATGAAAAGAAAAAAAAAAAAAAAAGAAGAGGAGCAGCAGGAATGAAAGAGTAAATAGTGACCACTTTTGACCGGGTGACTAGAGAGGAGCGGGCCCGAGGGAGTTCAGGTTCTGCTGGTGCAGTTGAACCTTTCTCAAGTTTGGTTTTGGACCCACACTTGACCTGAACTTCATTTGAAGTCACTGATTGGCAGTTCAGGTCTCCGCCCACATGCAGCCAGCCACTTCTGAGGAAGGGTGAGCGGGGTTTTTTCCATTTATTTATTTTTTGGGGTGCACACTACACCTGATCACGCTGTTGTTACCCGCAGTGTGAGCTGATGAAACACTGCAGATGGCTCGCACTGGGCCAAGCACTGTGCATACCTGAGCACAGCGATGCTCACGTGAGGGGTTTGCATTAGTAAAGCCCCCGAACTGCGAACCTGAACTTTGTTTTCTTGGAAAAGCCGGAGCTCATACCAAACGCGAACTGCAGGTCCACTCCTCTCTACTGGTGACAGGTTGTCTCACACTTTACCATATTTTTACCAAGTTTTGTTCCTAAAATTTCCTTTTTTTAATTTTTTTTTTTTATTTGATTGAATTAAATAAATTGAAACAAGAACTAGTGTAGTGAATCTTTATAATTAACCAGAGAACTTGGAATTCCAAGTTTGCTGTGACAAGCTGTGAATGTGAAAAGTCATGATGATGTCTGGACAAGATGAAGAAAAGAAAGAGAGCCATTCAAATCAGAGACAATATTATTAAAAGGTAAGTAAATGTAAATGTTTATTTGAGATACTGACTAATTCTCATCAGTACTGTGGTTCCTGCATGGTCCACAGTCTGATGATGACTAATAACTCCCAGTATATATTTACCTTTGCTAAGGACATACTGGAAGTTGTAGGTACATGCAATACAAATGTATATGGATCTGACCTGATATCACATTTGATGTACCATGTACTGATGTTGGTTTTTGTGATGTATTTCTGTACTGCTGGTTGTTCTGGTGATGTATTTAAAGTACTGATGACTGTTGTGATGCTGTGTTTCTGCACTCATGGAGGTTCTAGTGATGTATTTTGATACTGCTAGTGGTTCTCATGGTGTATTCTTGTGCAGTTATTAGTTCTGATCTTGTACGTATGTAATAATCTGTAACTTGTAATATTAAGTTAGACATGCATATGTTAAAGAATTGTGCAGTCTGACAAGTTAAAGGTTACTATGTTTTTATTTATGTTAGAAGCATTAAGGAGTTATTCTCTCCACCCACCCAAAAAAAAAGAGCAAGACCTATTCATAGAATAAGTAATAACTAGGTGATCGCTAAGGGTCTCACTGCTGGAACTCCCAGACATTCCAAGATCAAGGCTATGGAACCACGATAACAGTGCTCACACCAGCACTACCCAGAATGGAGTAGTAGTGCACATGCACTACCTCTGTTCCATTTATTCTCTATAGGACTGTTGGAGAAAGCAGCGTACTGTTCTCTGCTATCCTTTGACAGTGTATGGAGCAGTGGCCGAGTATGCGCACTTGCCACTCCATTCAAGATGGAGCTACAGAACTCAGATTTCTAGATTGTTGTGGGTGCCGCAGTTAAGCCCCAAGTGATCAGCAAATAGGAGCAAAGTTTTTTTGGGGTATTTTTTAAGGTATGGAAGGTACTAGGAATAGGAGTTGGGAATGGCCCTCTAGTCTTTTTTTCTCAGCGCTCCTGTGGTCTTATGAGATTTGCCAGAGAACAAAACGACTGCCCAATGGCAATCCAACAGGCCGGATTATTTTGTCTCCCATCAACTTTTGGGGAGAAGTCAGTTAGCCCCATACACCTTGGACTGTTTGACAATCTGAATAGATACATGAACATGGCCATAAACAATGAATGTAAAGTCCTAATACACATTAGAGCTATGACAGCTGTACCCACCGATATGGTCGGGTTTGGCTTACCATCTAAACTCCAACACCAACTCTGCCCCAACCGTTAATGTTGGGGGGTGTTTAGAATCTGGCATGTTCAATTTTAGACTGCCAATCTTTTTATTTTCAGTGAGATAAGGATAGGCTTAGGGTGCCTTCACACTTTAGCGATGCAGCAGCGAT
Organism: Anomaloglossus baeobatrachus; assembly: GCF_048569485.1. Lineage (NCBI taxonomy): Eukaryota > Metazoa > Chordata > Amphibia > Anura > Aromobatidae > Anomaloglossus > Anomaloglossus baeobatrachus. Next base: position 621,763,132 of record NC_134354.1, read on the forward strand.
CCGACCAGCGATCTGACCTGGTCAGGATCGCTGCTGCATCGCTACATGGTCGCTGGTGAGCTGTCAAACAGGCAGATCTCACCAGCGACCAGTGACCAGCCCCCAGCCAGCAGCGATGTGCAAGCGACGCTGCGCTTGCACGGAGCCGGTGTCTGGAAGCTGCGGACACTGGTAACTAAGGTAAACATCGGGTATGGTTACCCGATGTTTACATTAGTTACCAGCGCACACCGCTTAGCTGTGTGTGCAGGGAGCAGGGAGCCGCGCACACTGAGCGCTGGCTCCTTGCTCTCCTAGCTACAGTGCACATTTGGTTAATTAACCCAATGTGAAATGCAGCTACATGTGCAGAGAGCAGGGAGCCGCGCACACTGCTTAGCGCTGGCTCCTTGCTCTCCTAGCTACAGTACACATCGGGTTAATTAACCCGATGTGTACAGCAGCTACATGTGCAGAGAGCCGGAGCCGGCAGCACAGGCAGCGTGAGAGCGGCGGAGGCTGGTAACTAAGGTAAATATCGGGTAACCACCTTGGTTACCCGATGTTTATCTTGGTTACAGCTTACCGCAGCTGCCAGACGCCGGCTCCTGCTCCCTGCTCGCTTCATTTGTCGCTCTCTCGCTGTCACACACAGCGATCTGTGTGTCACAGTGGGAGAGCGCCTTTGAAGAAAACGAACCAGGGCTGTGTGTAACGAGCAGCGATCTCGCAGCAGGGGCCAGATCGCTGCTCAGTGTCACACACAGCGAGATCGCTAATGAGGTCACTGCTGCGTCACAAAAAGCGTGACTCAGCAGCGATCTCGGCAGCGAGCTCGCTGTGTGTGAAGCACCCCTAACCCACCAACATATGGCTTTGATTGCAGACCCCTTAAGATACTTCCCATCCAATGTATAGTACATCCTCTCCCCTAATTTTTCATACCTTTAAATTGTACCCGATGGGGTTTTTTTTGCCCTTTCCGCACACCTCAACAATGTTTTGTCTTAGTAGTACTGTATTATCTCCTGTTTAATGGGAGGTTATGTATTCAGTACAATCACTGCTGACCTATATGTGGGGCTACTGATAAGTCTTTGGCAAGATAGAATGATGAAACTTAACATTTATTCCACATACTCTTCACTGATGTCAACACACTTCTTACAATCGGTATGCCAAGCTCTGTAAGCCTAGTAAAACAAAAAAAACAAAAAAAAAAAAAAAAAGGATTTTGGTTGTGCCTCAAACCAGGCATCTGAAGCAGCTATGACATCAGAAATGGTGTGAAATTTGGTACCCTTGAGGTGTTTCTTCAGGTTTGGAAACAGATGATAGTTGGAGGGAGCTAGATCTGGTGAATAAGGTGGGTGGTCAACCAGCTGGAAGCACAGCTCTGTCAGTTTTGCCGTGGTCGCTTGTGCAGTGTGAGCGGAGGCGTTGTCTTGCAGGAACAAGATTCATTTGGACAGCTTGCCTTTAGACCTGCCTTCAATTGGTCCAAAGTTCAATATAAAACCTTGCATTGATGATGGAACCCTTTTGAAGGTAGTCCACTAGCCAGAAGCCCTTCTTATCCCAGAACACAGATGCCATCACCATAGTGGCTGATTTTTGCACCCTGAACTTCTTTGGACGAGGAGAACCACTGTGCCTCCACTCTTGACTGCTGCTTGTTTTCAGGGTCATACAAATAATCCAGGTCTAATCCATAGTGACCAGTCGATCCAGGAAGTTCTTATCAGTCCGGAAATGCTGACAAATGGACCGGGAAGTTTTCACTCACATGCTTTTCTGATCTGTTGTCAAACATTTGGGAACCTACTTTGCAGATAGCTTCCTCATGTCCAAATGTTGATGGATAATGACACAAACACGTTCACAGGAAATCCCCATGATGTCAGCTATTGCTTTAGCTAAAATTCGTCGATTCTCCAGTATGAGGTTGTGCACAGCATCGACAATCTCCGGAACAACCAGCACTCTCGGTCGTTGAGGACGTTCCTCATAATTGGTGCTGAAGTGGCCCATTTTAAATTTAGCAACCCAGTTCTTAACAGTGGAATATGAAGGGCATTGATCCCCCAATGTCTGCGACATATCACCATTAATATCCTTTGCGGACTTTCCTTGCAGAAACAAGAATTTTATCACTTCTCTGCTCTCAGTTGCTGTGAACATCGCATTAAACTTCGCCATTTTGTTTTCCCATGGGCGTAGAACACTGTTGCCATAAGCAACAAACACAACATTTTGAAAACATATATTAGACACATAAGGCTTTCATGTGATGTAACATTCGTTACCATAGAAACAAAAAAGGATCACAAAGCCAAAGACTTATCAGCAGCCCCTCGTAATTTATTGTAGTTTAACGTCAGACAGAGCCATGAATACCTTGCTCACACAAGTCTGAATGAGGCGGGTTCAAGTATATAAATTGTGTGAAAAACCGATAGTTGTTACTATATTATTGCTATATAAGGATTCCTTTCCGGTCGGACTAATAGCAATCAAATTTGGGATCTGTAAATGGCCTATTGATCGGATTGAAATCTGCCTCATCTTTCAGAAAACTATTCTGACTTGCTTGAAAATCTGCCTGACAATAACAATTGTAGACAGTAAATAATATCTGAACGATATCTGACAAGGAAGCTCCACTACTGTGAATAGGAACGTTTTACTTTAGATAGATCACAACAACTGAGAATGAAAATATTGTAAAAAAAAAAATAAAACTGAGGGTGTAATAAACGAGCTGAAACCAATTTCACCACTGTAAGATCAGCCGGCTTGGTCAGACGCCAATCATTCGTCAAGTGCACATACTGCGCCTTCATCAATGCGGCAATGCCATGACGTCATACATACAATACAGCCTGTCTCTTTCAGATATTCTTTTCCTGTAGCTATGCTTTATCACACAAGTAGAATAATGAAATTTAAAGCAGTGCAAGATCCATGGAAGGAAGTTACCAAACCAAAAATGCCCAACTGCACCATTGACCAATCTAGGGGTCTGTCCTTTGACTAGAAACATTAGTGCAGAATACTGCCGTTTTGACCGGTAATTTTAATTAATTTAGAATACGGATATGAATACAATCTGTTTATACATTAGGCTTTCCAATTTGCACGGGCTGCCCACTACTGGACAACCACTGCATTATCAACTTAGGGTCCCATTGAAAATAAAAACAAAACAATGTTCATTCACTCCCGCAGGGGTGAATTTCCAATGATGCCCCAGAGGGTGACATAATACAATCAATTGCCACTGATTGGCTGCAGCTCATCAATACTTCATCGGAGCAGATGTCCCCTCTGTTGGAATATTAAAAGGCTGCACCCCATCAGCGGTCACTGATTGACTGCAGTGGTCACATGAAAACAGTGTCACATCACTCGCTGGGAACAGCGGCGCCAACATCGCTGGAACAGAGGTTGTCCAGTCATATGATATTGAGGACCTATCATGAGGAGAATCATGAATATCAGATTGGTGGGGGTCTGACACCCTCACTGATATATCTGCTCCAGCAGTGGCCAGATGTAAACATTGAACACAGCTCAACACCAGAGAGAATAGTAGCTGATCTGCAGTACCTGGTACAGACTGATACATTAACATCTGGTCACCACTGGAGCCAACAACAGGTTAATAGTGGAACCGGTTGTTAACTTTCAATAAAATATTGATGACCTATCCTAGGTCATCAATGTCAGAAAGACAAAGAGAACCCCTTAACTCGTGATCTGCGTCATCTCATAACAAGGAATGTATAACATTGATGACAATAGGGACTTTGTCTAATTGCACGAGATTTACATCACATTCTCCAAACCTACCTGGTGATCATCCGCCATGACATTACTGGCAAACTCGAACACCAGCTCATTTGGTTGCACGACGGTAGCCATCCTAGTGCTTTCCCTTCCTACAAATCCTCATGAGAAGTACAAAAAACTCTTTTGGTTTCTTGTATGGAATGAAACGATAACACCGGTTAATCCAGGCTTCTAAAGTGCTTTTTTGAGTTTGCGCATTCACATATATTTGTAATGTTCAAATTCCAGGCGATCTGTTGTTCCTTAGGAAGCAATGGATTTTCTTCAGCTGTTCTTTCTCATTGGGAAGCCAAAGCCTGCAAAATGTTAAAAATAAAAAAATAAAATTAGTTATTCTCTATATAAGACAAATCCTGTACAATGGAGAATTAAATACAAACAGTATAAATACATAAGACGACGTATATAAAAGTCAACTAAAGTAAACCCAAAAAACTGTAGAAGTCCTATTCTATTCTACCCGATGTGACCTTCTATATCTAGAACAGATGGACTTGTGTTACCTCTTATATAAGGAATTGATTATATTGCTCACAACTGAAAATACAGAATCTGCACAGTGACTATTCCATAGCAGCAGAATAAAAATCAGAAAAAGATCATATAAAACAATGTAAAAAACCAGCAAACACATTCCCTGCATTTCTACCCTGACATTTTGCAGTTGTGTTCTACATTATAGCTAGGCTTATCAGAAGAACAAGCTTGTGAACTACAGGAAGGAAACAGTGATGACCACGTCACGGCAAAAAATAAAACATGCAAAGATCTGCACACCACAACCACTCCACCCCAGACCGCTCAAGAAAGAGGGGCAAAATGGAAACCGCCGGAGCCGGGTGCGAGGGCATTGTCTCTGCTACTACTAACGTGCTGGCTCATCTGCCTTGGTGAGCAAAGGGTTACCCAGTCACCATTCTCAGGGGCCGTAGTGTATAGAAATACATTATACAGTGACAAGATGTACTGTAGATTTGGCTCATCTGCACATCAGACAAGTGGAAACGTCACACTAAAGTACATCTCACATATGAGACCATGACTGTTTCTGGGGCCATTAATATCTGGGCACATTTTCTAAACTTTCCTCTTATAGACATAGAAAGATATAAATATACACATTGAACAATGCCATATGTTTAGATGCATCCACTAGTAATATGAAGCAGATATAGCTGTTGGTTCACAATTCAAAAACAGAGTGTGTGTGTGTGTGTGTGTGTGTGTGTGTGTGTGTGTGTGTGTGTGTGTGTGTGTGTGTGTTATATATATAAATTTAATAGTGGCTAAAAAAAATAATACCTGTTTCATATTACTAGTGGATGCATCTAATCATACGGCACTGTGTACATTTATATACATAAATACAGAGCAGTGGCGTACCGTCAATAGAGGCAGGCCACGCCATTGCTATCGGATGCACGAGCTGGAGGGGCCCGGCCCCGACAGCCTGCAGTGTGCGATCTTTCACTTTCATAATTCCCAGCAGGGGCAGGCTGCCGGTCACCAAGCAGTTGATTAAGGCCGCTGGGGCTGGCAATGTTCGTATAGCTACAGGCTGGCCGCAACACAGATGCAGACACGCCCGCACTGCGCGGCCTCTGCTGAAGAGGAGGGAGTGGCCAAGCAGCATCATCTTCCAGTCGCAGAGCTGTGACAGATGCCAGGAGGACAACAGCCAATCAAGAGAGGGGGCGGAGCTCGTTCAGTACAACGCGGGAGAAAGAAAAAATGTGCAGTGGACTTTGTTCAGTAACAGGATGATAGTTATATTCAGACTCTGTGGTGATAATATTTGGTCATGGTGTGGAAGCATTATTTTGCAATGTATTGTAGTATTATTGGTTTTGATATAGTGGGTGTTGTTCAGTAACACTATATAGTATGTATTATTTGGTAATTGTATGACTTTTGCCGCAGCATTACTGTAAAGAAATGTAGATATTTATAGATTTGTATTATTTAATTATTTTTCTGGAGGCAGTAAATGTATCACTAATTACTGTGAGACACTTCGGTAGGACTAGTAGGACTATTTTTTAGTACGGTTTATCCTGATGTTCTTTGGTTTGTTGGCAGTAGCTGATTCCACTGTTTGCAGGCTCTGCCGTGCCCAGCAAGCGTCAGGCTCTGCCATGCCCAGCAAGCGTTAGGCTCCGCCATGCCCAGCAAGCGTCAAGCTCCGCCGTGCCCAGCAAGCGTCAGGCTCCACCGTGCCCAGCAAGCGTCAGGCTCCGCCGTGCCCAGCGCATCACACACAGTCACAACAGGCGCACAGCACTGCCTAGACTGTTCCTCTGCAGATGGAGCCAGGCCTGGTAATAGTCTACTTACTGGACTAGTAGATGTATAGCCTGGCTAGGATAAAGATTAATAGCTGCACACTAAAATGCCAACAATGAATAAGGGAACTCTGGTATTGCATTACTGCTATAGGAATATTGGGGGGGGGGGGGGTGGGGGGAGAAGATATTTAGCTTATGTATTTACCAATGCATGTGAGCCTGGTCACCACGGCAAGGTATCTCTCTATATATTGGGAACCTAACTTCACATGCCACTATCTGGGTTAAAAACCTCCATGTCTGGGAACCTAGGCTCCAGCAGCTACGGTATAAAGGGGAATGAACACAGCCTGGTTACAGGGTGGGGTGCTCAGTCAGAAAGAAATGCACTACAAATATATCAAAAAGACTGATCAGCACATAAAACAGATGTGAACAGGTGCTAGCTGAAACAGCTAGAACCTGTGCACACCTGGTGGATGTGCGGTCAGTCTTTTTGATATATTTGTAGGATAAAGATTAATTCATAATGTGTATATGTGCCCCCCAGTAACTTGTAACCTCCCCCTCACTGGCCCCTAGTAACTTGTATGGTGCCCTCAGTAACTTGTATGCCCCCCACTGGCCCCTAGTAACTTATATTTCCCTCACTGACCCCTAGTAACATGTATGGTGCCCTCAGTAACTTTGTATGTCCCCCACAGTAACATGTAAGCTGCCCCCAGTAACGCATATGCTGTTTAGTATGTTAATATTTTATTGTTTTGGGTTTTGTTTTTTTATTGGGGGGGGGGAGGGGGGCATTCAGACTTTTGCTATGGGGCCCCATGATTTCTATGTACGCCCCTGGTACATACGCTTTCCTATTAAGGAATAGTTCACAACGGGGAAAAGTACGGGGGAAACAGACTTGTTTGTTGAAATCCTCATGAAATCCTGAACATTTGAACATAGCTTTCAAGCTGAGCAAACTGCTGCTCCACCCCATATTCTCTGCATAGCGTGTCCTCCTGTATTGCACAAGTCATGAACCAGCGCTGCTCGGTTAGTTACTTGAGGAGTCTATAATGAAGTCAGTCTGTTTGCATTATGTGTGGGTGTACGGTCAAGGGCCCTCCCAGTACACAGGAAAACTATGAGGACACCACATCATTAGCCACGCAGTGCGAAGATCGAGAACGCCTATCTAATACAGTGGGAACATTCCCTGATGGTTAAAATGAGTGGACTGCCATACCCTCAATAGCAGCGGGCTAACAGAAGCGAGGGGCTGACACCTTACAGAACAGACTAAGGAAGCCGACCATTTGTGTTCAAAACAAGTAAAAACCTCCCGACTAGTAATGATACTACATTCAAGAGAAAGGGTCTTAACTGTATGAAGACAGTTTGATGAAGGGATATTCCCATACCCATTAGCACATATCCACTGCGGGACCTACACCTGTAAAAGCCATTTATGGCATACTTTATAGAAATGCTGTAATAAGTTTAAGATAGAAATACCCCTTTAAAGAATCTATGACCATAAATGCACTGTAAACTACTATAATGGGTGGATATCTGCAAAGACACAATCCAATTAATATTTAATATCTGTAAACACACTACCAATCCTCTGCAGGGACCCTTTTCTTGTTTTTCACAAGAAATACTGCAGAAACCTATAGATCATGGTGCCTGCCAAAATAAATGTAGAACCATTGACAGGTTAATCATAATGTATGCACAAGGCTATGGGCATAATGCAGCCAGCTTTACAGGGGATAGGTCATAGTATTTAAAGGGAATCTGTGTGCACGCTATGTGATCTGAAGACAGCAGGAGATGGGCACTGAAACACTTAATTTAGGCCTTTGTCATTTATTAAGCGGTGTGTCATTTACCTAGTGAAGGTTTTCTCACTAGGACGTTATCATTGCTGAGACTGGCTGCCCCATGACAAGTTGTCCGACCATGTTCCCTCCTCTGATAAGCAGCCCAAAATCTTTCTGAGCTCTGCTACATACCGTACTACATCTAAGGCCGGGGCCACACTGGGACTACTGCGATCCTCGCATGACACTCCGCTCCCGCTGTGCTGCCAGCGTGAGCGGAGTGTCATTGCGACTGAGGTCCGATCGTGCGATCGGACCACAGCTGCAAGGAGCGGGCCGGCACTGAGGAGGGGTGGGAGGGATTTATTTATCTCACTCTCTCCTCCGTTGCCGGCTATTACCATTCTCACTCTACACTCGCAGTACACCGATGTAATGCGAGTGCAGTGTGATTTTTCTCTCACCCCATAGACTTGAATGGGTGCGAGAGAAAGAGGATCGCATTACACCCGCAGCATGCTGCAACTGTTTTCTCGGTCCGATTAGGGCTGAGAAAATAATCGCTCATGGGTGCTGGCACATAGGTTAATATTGGTCCAAGAGGCATGCAATGTTTTATTGCATTCCACTCGCTCAGATTTTCATGCCGTGTGTCTTAGGCCTAAGAACTGTGATAATTCGCTTATTGAATGCAGCAGTTGAGACAAGTGATATATCATTGGAATCAGGGTCTCTTTTCCTACATGAAGCTGCTCTCAGATGAAGTAGCAAAAACCTGGTGATAGATTCCCCTTAATGAGAATGTCAGCTTTGTAATACACAGAAAAAGGGGCTGTCCAGTCAACAGCTTAAACATTATTTGTTATCATTATCGATAATGAATATTTACCCGCTCTCTTCACCACCCCCCACCACCCCCAAAATAATAGAAGTTCAGGGCTCTTTTATGGTAACAGATGAAGGTTAGCCATTAAAGGGCATTTCAGCAATTGAAGGAGTTTTCCAGATTTAAGATATTGATTACCTATTCATAAGGCTGCTTTACACGCAGCGACATCGCTAGCGATGTCGCTGGTGAAAGCACCTGCCCCGACGGTTGTGCCCGTGGCGTACAACATCGCTTGGACCAGTCACATGTACTTACCTGCCTAACGACGTCGCTGTGGCCGGCGAACCGCATCCTTTCTAAGGGGGCAGTTCGTGCGACGTCACATGGCAGCCGTCCAATAGAAGCGGAGGGGCGGAAAGCAGCCGAAAGAAAGTGACGCCCACCTCGTTGCCGGAGAACGCAGGTAAGGTGTTGTTCCTCGTTCCTGGGGTGTCACACGTAGCGATGTGTGCTGCCTCAGGAACGATTAACAACCTGCGTCCTGCAACAGCAACGATATTTGGGATTAGAACGACGTGTCAACGATCAACGATTAGCTGAGTATTTTTGATCGTTAGCCATCGTTAGTACGTTTCACACTCAACGACGTTGCTAACGAGGCCAGATGTGCGTCACGAATTCCGTGACCCCCATGACATTTCGTTAGCGAGGTCGTTGCGTGTAAAGCCCCCTTTAGGATTGGTCATGAATATCATATAGTTCGAGGTCAGACACATCCAATTAGCTCTTTTTAGCTCCGGCGGCAGTTGGATGTAAGCAATGAACGGTGCTCATCATGCTCCACCTGCTATGTACTGGCTGTTCCCGAGTCCTGCAGTTCAGCTCCTATTCACTTCAATACATTGTTTATGGCTAGCCACAGCTGAAAGCAGCTGATTGATGGCGATGCCAGATGTTAAGCCCCAGATCTAATATTGATGACTTCTCCTTAGGACAGGACATTAATATAATAAAGGCTGCGAAACCCCTTCATATTTTCTTTTTCCATTAACCTAAATCCTCCAAAAGACCCTTTTTGTAATTAACCTACTGTTTTGGTTTGGTCCTAATTCCACGTTTCTCCTCTGTCACATAACATGAAGATGTGACCAGCCTACGATTCCGTCACATCTAATGGTCACGTGTTGACGAGGCTCCACCGCACTGCCCTGTCATTCGTGGAAAACACATTTAGACCCCGCACACTGTGGCTCAAATCGGTGCATGTGTACAGGAAAGCAATAAACTAGGGGTAAGGGGGGACGCAGAGCCCAAAGATGTAATCAGAGCAAGGCGAGGAGGTGGATCTCAACAGACACAACAGATTAGTTGAAAATGGTATGTACATGTTGGTTGTTGGTACAGCAGTAAAAGTGCTGTAAAAGTGCAGTAAAAAGTGTTCAGCCTCTATAAAATTGGAGAATCTCTTTACAGGCGCTCCTTTAATGCGGGCGAAATCTTATGGCACCATTATCAGGCTGTTATGACAGAATAGGAAAATGTCATTGAGAAACAGAAAACTAAATGTCTTCTAGGCAAATAAAAGTCCAAAATATGCTTTAAATATGAAACATCTGCACGCTGTGGGTAATAAATGTGTATGGAGTCTGCTGCAGACACGCCCCACATAAGGGCACACTGGGTGAGCTGCCAGCGTTCACAGTAATAGCTTTATTAATCTCCATAACAGTCTATTGCCGTGTAATTACTGCTCTACACCGTCTCCTGGAAGTTTATTACCTAATCATTCCTGCGAATGTACAATAAGCCGAGAAATGATCAGCTAAGAGTGATCAGCATGCAAATATTCTGGCTTCTAGACAATACGAATTGGCACTCTTGGAAATTAGGGCTGGTTTCATCGGGGGGAGGGACGTCAGGCAGCCCTCAGACCCCAGCAGACATTTCTCTTATCTGTATGGCTAGTTTCAATGGAAACCGTCACTTGTCCAATCTAACAACCTCATGTATTTAGGAAGGGATTTAGAATAACTTTACTCATTTCATTTTCTGCTCATTCTAACCATAGGAGTCCAGTGGGTGGTCTCACTCACTGATACGAGCCCCTACACAGATTGTGGTCAGGCAATGAGTAGGCTGTCCACCAAACCGCTGAGCCCAGAAGGAGCTGCAATTTCACTATCAGAGTCTTCACGTACAAACCCATACATTAATCTGCTGAGTTATTCTAAAACATGATGCCAACAGAT